>NC_057813.1:149186564-149362165 GCF_018294505.1 Triticum aestivum | reverse complement strand
AACAGGACCCCGATCGATCGAGCCGGTTGGGGCTGGATGAACAGGACCCCGTGGAGGGCTGGATGAACAGGACGACCCCGTGGAGGGCTGGATGAACAGTAGACGGTGGAGGGGTGGATGAATAGTAGCCCGTGGAGAGGGGTGGTTGCACAGTATTCGGTGGAGTAGCGTGAGGTGGAGGCTGGATAAACAGGAGCCCGTGGATGAACAATCGTAGGTGGAGGCTAGAGAAGGTCGACGGTGGATGAACAGTAGCCTGTGGAGGCTGGAGGAGGTCGACGGTGGAGATGAACAGTATCCCGTGGAGTCCTGTTTTGCGGTACGCCACACCCCTCCCAATGAACAGGACCCCCGTTTCGACCGTAGCGCTCCAACACAAGTCCGTTTTGTCCGTTTTGCAGTACGCCACACCCCTCCCGATCAAAAGGACCCTGTTTTGACCGTAGGAGGTCCAACAAAAGTCCGTTTCCTCCATTTTGCGGTATGGCAGACCCCTCCTAATGAACAGGATCCCGTTTCGAAGGTGGCCAGTCGAACACAAGGCCGTTTCCTCTGTTGTGCAGTATGCCATGGCTCCTTTCCATCGCCTGTTCCGTCCAATCCGGTTTGCTCCCACGTGTTCCGTTGCCTCTTGATGAACATGATGCATTCCGTTGCCTCCCCATGAATACGACGCATTCTGTTGCCTCCCCATGAACACGACGATGCAGTTTCTCCGTTCTGACCCAGCCATGTACACGAGCCCTGGCCGTACGTATGCGCGAGTAGGCGTTCGAGACCCCGCCCGTATGTATGTACATGGCCATATTTTCTTTCTTGCACACTGGCCGCTGTACGTACGTGTACATGCTACGTGCGCGCCTCTACATCCACCAGTATGTACGTACACATTGGCGACCAGAATGACGATGCTACATACGCTTCGACCAGGTGGGTCCCGACTGTCTGGCACTTCCTTGCGTGCGAAGATCTAGATGGTGGGTCCCAGCAGTCAGGGGGCGAATCGATTTTTTTTGCCCGGATGCACTTCCTTGTGTTCGAAGATGTAGCTGGTGGGTCCCAGCAGTCAGGGGGTGAATCATTTTTTCGGACGCACTTCCTTGCGTGGGAAGATGTAGCTGGTGGATCCCAGCAGTCAGGGGGGAAACATTTTTTCATGAAATACAGTGGCCCATCCGGTGGGTCCCAGCTGTCAGGTGGAGGAATCATTATTTTCCGCGTAATAAGGAGGCACTTCCTTGCTGCGGTCGTGGACCCAGCTGTCAGCCTCTCCATGTATAGTCCACGTCCGATGGAAGTCATTCCTTGACCACGTTGACCATGCCGCGCCGAGAGCACCACGGCGGTGGACAACGGCGAGTCCTGGGAAGGGGACGATGCGGAGCCAGGGAAGACGCGGCAGTGGATGCCCACGCGGAGAGGAGTACGAGGGTTCACTGGTTCGGCTGTGGTGTGAGGCTGCCATCGCTGTAGAATAACAGGGGGTGTGGTTGAGTGGAGGGATGGCCTGGCCAACGATGGGAGTAGTAGGGGCGGTGAGGCCTCCGCGGCAGCACAGACGGCCATGGGAGGCAGGAGCAGGCAGCACGACCGGCACTGCTTTGGGCGTCTGGAGCAAGAAGACCAGAGGTTGAAGAAGAGCGACGACTGTTGGATGGACATCATACGGTCACTGCAGCTAGAATCGTTTATATTGACTAAGTTGACAAAGCCCTTGGTACGCGTCAACTTAGTAGTCCCACAGGTGAGCTTCCAAACCGATGCGCCCCAGATGTTAGGGGGAGGAATCATTTTTTGGGCGAGTGAAGCTGGAATATCCGAGATTGAAGAAGAAGCACGGCATCCGTTGGATGGACATCCAATGGCCACTACTCCTAGAACTGTGTGTTGACTATAAGTTGACAAAGCCTTGCATACGCGTCAACTCTCTTTTTTTTAGGGGACGCGTCAACTTAGTAAGGCCACAAGTGTGTGACAGAGAACTTATAGCCCACTTGAGATTTGTAAGAATGTGCAGCCCATTTTTGAATTCCAATGGAATTTACTACAACCCATTTACAGTTTGTTAAAAGTACAACCCATTTCAACCAACCGTTCAAAACAGAATTCAATAAAATTTCCCACATTTTGATGGGATCCGAAATATTTTTATCCCGAAATTTCTAGTCAGATTAAATACAATTTCAATATAAATTTATATTACGTAAAAATCCAACGAAACATTGCGCTCGCAAGAATTAATGAAATTAAAATGTTCAATATCCAAAAATAATATTTTATAAAGTAATTACGTGTTTGGTGCATTTCTTCAAGTTACTGCCCAGTTTTTATAATTACATCCCATTTATTATTTCTTAAAGCCCATTTTTTGTTAAGCCTAATACATCCCTCCTAGAAAAGATTTGCAAGCCAGCGGGGCAGAGAATAACAACTTGACCTTGCCTGGGTATTCCTAGAAAAATTATAGCTGGGCTAGCCATTTTCAACTTGAAAAATAATAATATCTGGGCTGGATATCTGGCCTGGGCTAGACGGGCCACAGCCCGCCCAATTAATACCTACAGTGATGTTTTCATTGTTGTTTAGAGGAGAAAAATTAATAGCTGGGCTAAACATCGAAAAATTCTGCAGTGCTCACACCTCAAAAACACAAATACTGCTAGAGCTGCTTGGTCCCAGCTGTCGGCCGCTTCTTGTGCAATTCTCTCGTTTATTGACTACATAGGTTGACAATGGTCTGGGACTGTGATGTCAGGAAACCAGGAGGAAGCAAAAAAATTTATAGTTTTATATAATAAGGAGGCACTTGCGTACGTGAGGCTATGGCCCTGGTGGGTCCCCATTGTCATCCTCTCCAAGTAAAGTCATCTCCTCGCCCGCGCGCGCTTTCCGCCCGAAACAGTCAGTGCCGCCCGCCTCGCTTCCTGGTGCAGGCGATGGCTCCACCTTCAAACGACATAAGTGTCGTCCGTCCGTCCATCTGCCGCCCACATTAATGATACGCAAGGCAGCTACTCTGGCACCACATGTCCGTCCCTCCGCCGCCCACCATTGCTATATAAACTGTTGCACTGGCCATAGCCGCAGTCATCCGCATCCGTTCCCTTTCTCTTGTCCACACCACTACTGCCACCATGGCTTCCTCGCGCTTCAACGCTCTTCGGGACGGGCAGACGACGGACCACAAGGTGATGGCAGCCATTGCTGCCGACCGGCTGGCCGGCAGGCAGCCGGAGGACGAGGACGTCCCAATGGAGAATGTTGTAGTCGACGATCCGACGCCAACCCCCTCCTCCACGCCATCCTCGTCGGTGCATTTCACCATGACCATTGGCGAGGCCCATGCCCAATATATGCATACGGTGAGGCAGAAGCGTGAGGAGCAGTTCCGGGAGGCGCAGGCCAATGCCGCCTACAACCACCATCTCCTCCAGGAGCACCTGCAGGCGGAGGAGCAGATCGCTGCAGAGCGGGCGGAGCAGGAGGCGCTGCTCGACTCGTACCGCTCCGCCCGCGAGGGCCGCCTCGAGCACTGGCGGTACCGCATGCGGGTGGCGGAGGCTGCGGCCGCCTACAAAGAGGGCGATGAAGCGGGCGAGGTGCTGTTTGGCGAGACCGGGGACGAGGCGGAGGACAATGCCGGCTCCGACGAGTCCCCGCTTCGCTGGCGTCGACGAGGCCCCGTGGCGCCAACAACGAGGCAGAGGACACCGCCGGGTCCGCTGAGGCCCCGCCCCTCCAACAACGAGGTAGAGGACATCGCCATCTCAGCCGAGGCCCCACCTTGCCGGCAACGAGGGGGAGGATTTCCACCGCTCCGCCGAGGCGCCGCCCGCCGGCAACGAGACAGAGGACATCGTAGGCTCCGCCAAGGCGCCGTCTTGCTACCAACGAGGCCGCGCCACATACTAAATGAGTAAGAGTAGAACACGGTAGGTCCCCGCCGCTCGGGTCCAAGTAAGGCCACCGCTGCTACCCTCCGATTGAAGCCAAGCTAGGCGGGTTGACTGTTGACGGCCGGTTACCTTCTTGGCGGCGACGTGGAGTCGGAGAGCTGTGTTGGAGAAGAACGCTGCTTCTACTTTACTGCTGGTCCAGTTGGCTGACTAACACATGGGCCCAATAGGCCACATGTTAGTTATGCAACTGCACCTGCAGTTAAGTCACTGAAGCTTCTGTTTGGCTTAGCAGGACACAGGTGGGTAGCTTTGGTTAATTAATTATACCTCCAGCGCACCCCTTTTTAGTTGAAGAATGTATGAAATGTAATGAAATCTGGCATGTTTATATGAAATCCGACCATGTATGAACTAATTTATTTCAATTAGTTCGAATTCATGTATCACTGGCATTAGATGAGCATGGAAAACAATACGTACTAGCATTATTCCCAGGGTGATCACCTCGTTTGCAGCAGTTTTACATGTACTCCCTCCGGTCCTTTCTAGTCTGCATACAAGTTTTTTCTGCAGTCAAAGTATCTCTACTTTGACCAATCTTATAGAAAAAAGTATGCACTTTCACAGTGTGCAAAGTAAAAAGAAATAGAAGGAGTACAAAGAGTTTGAGCAGCTTTTTAGCGTTTCTGTACATTGCAATCAAACACACAGGGCTGGCAATTCATAGAGAACATTCAATACAAACGATGATTATGCATCTCAGTGACTCACATGTCAGACGCAGTATTTACTTCACAACTAAAGAATAAAGAAAAAATGATCAACGCTGCTGACAGCAAAGGGCGTCCCATTCAAAAATATCAAATACATGTCTTCTTTCTAAAATCAATGAGCAAAATTTGACAAGGTTGTCCCATTCCAAAATATCAAATGCCTACGATTGCGGAATGGGCAGGGTTTGCCATCAGTTCAGACATTGACATGGCACCTCGTGCTAAATAAACCAGCTGTTCTTTTTGTGTAGTTCCACCAAAATCAACCAAATTCGTGCGTAGCTTGTATGATTTCTCCCTTATATGTTGCAACGCCTTGAACTTATCGGCACCTCCTTTCTTGTGGTGGAAATGAATGATTCGATGTATTCATGAACATTTTGTGCAGTTCCCATTGAAATCAAGCTGAGCACCCCTGTTTGCACAAATACAAAAAAAGTGATTAGTATAAAGAAAACTATACTATGAATTGATAGTTTAAACAGGCACCTACATGGTCCATGTAGAGCACACTTTTAGAAAAATGGAACTAACCAGAAAGAATCCTAGAATAACATTGTACTCGCGCATCACAACAAAAAAATGGAGGTTTGTCAGTCCTTCTGAGCTGAAGTTAGTTTGGTCTTGTGGGGAGTAATGTAACCATCCTTCAACTGCTCCTTCTGATGAGAAGATAGACATGGCTTCTTCATCCTAGCATAATCTGAACTAGTCACTTAACATATTCCATATACTTCTTCGAAGGAGGATGATCCTATTGTGCAAAGAAAAGAGGACAACTAAATTCTAGCATCCCTGTTTGCTCGAAAAAAGGAAAGGAAATATTTAAAACAGCATAGATGAAGCACTTCTCAAGGACAATACCACTTTTTCAAGATAGTATCTAAACAGTAGAAGAACACCAATAGAGATGACAAAGCTCAATCATATGGATGAAATCAGTGGGCGATTACCAACCTTTGTCAGGAGGCTTATTGTGTAGAGCATACATATGAAGCACTTATCCGGAACCATCTGCTGCTATCTACTGTGGCGGCCATGCTTACTATATACTCCTCGATTAGTTTAATGTTTCCAACATCTTCTTGTGCAGTTCCACTAAAATATATGGTATCTTCAAAGTAGACCGCTGTTTGCACAAGTAGAGATAATTACATATTACATTAAGAGTGGCATCAAATCAGTGGCAAAACAATTGCTCATTCCAGCCATAGCAATAAATTAAGATGCAAAACTATATCATTACTTGTGTCATCATAGTTCTAGTGCTTAATTACAGCACCGGGAGTTGATTTTTGTTTCTCTTCCGCTTGTTCTTCCCCTTCATCACTTGGTTCAATAACAGACAAGCTTCGCCTTCAATGTAAGATTTGGCATGTCAATTAGGGAGAACAAGTATAGCACTAAACAATGACATTAATTTTCTGATGAAAGTGGCAAAATACAGGCCAACAGTTGTGAAATATCCTTATCTTACCTCAATGGGATATTATGGTGCACATACAGATTGGAAGTCTTGTCTCCATTTGTGCAGTTCACTAAAATCAAGCAACATTACCGTACAAGTAGCACAACATATGAAAGCACACTGTAGAATCATGTGAAAGAAGGCTAGTACTGACCTCTCATGATGCGGAATTCAAAGAACTCACAAGAAGAAGATCTCAACCAAATTTGCTAACACGGATAGGAAGTAAGATCTCCTCTTGTGCAGTTGCACTAAGATCAAGCAATCAAGCAACATTGTCGGTGTGACATTTTGGTTGAACTTCACAAAACACTCTTAAAACAAAAGTGTTTTGTGCAGTGCAACAAAAGGTCACAATGGCAACGAGGTGAAGTAGATAACCCTGTTTACACAGAGGTGCAAAGGAAACAACTAGTGGTTAATAACGGTGGATGACACAGAAGCCAACAAAAAGAAGCATCTACCTTATCTAAATGGGAAAGAAAGCAAGATAGTAGCATTTCTCAAATGGTGGCATTGATTAATATTAACATAGAGATTATATTAACAATAAAATTCGTTAAACATATAATTTGCTTTTAACTGTGGCATTGCATCAATTTTCCAGTGGCATTCTTAGAGAGTGTTTGTTTACAGGGACATTTTGGTGTAGGGACTAAAAAAACTCCGTGTCAGTCCCATCTAAACCAAACAGGAGATACTTTTAGGGACTAAAAGTGGGCATTTGGGACTAAAGAAATAAGACCCCGAGGGAGTCTTTTTGGGACTTTTTCCAACAGTTGCCCCTGCCACACATCGCAACATGTATCTATTAGTTCATTACCAGGGGTAACATGGTCTTTTAGCATGTCATTTAATAACCTCTAGTCCATGTTTAGTCCCTGGGACCAAGCAGGTAGGGACTAGGGAGTTTTTAACCAAATAGGGCCTTAGATTAACAACAACTAAAGAGTTGCACGGGACAGTGGACGCACCAACACCATGTGCATCTACCGATGTACTATGGTCATGCACAGTCTGTTGCAACAAAGAACAAACAACCAAGGAGCATATTTATGTTGGTCCCAGTTTTGTTATCTTTAGACACCTTTCCCTGTGTGGGCGCAACAAATCTAGTCCTGCTCAAACTCTATAGCCTTGTCCCCCAAAACAAAAGATCAGTTCGTTACAGATGTGTGTACTACGTTTGTCATTGTTTTCCCTTTTCAACAAACATAGGTGCTGGATAGCCAGTCTGTACTAATACTTTCGCCCATTCCTTTCCTCTTTGAATCACGTCCTGGATTTATGCTATACAACATTCCCCACTACTTTCACCCATTCCTTTCCTCTTTGAACCACGACTTAGATTCATGTGATACAACTTTCCCCCTTCCTTTCCTTTTTGAACCATGTCCTAGATTCATGCTATACAACTTTTCCCACTACTTTCCCCCGCTCCTTTCCTCTTTGAACCACGTCCTAGATTCATGGTATACAACTTTCCCCACTACTTTCCTGTTTGATCCAACACCTAGATTCTTGGGGCATGGTTCGGTGGGCAACGGGACGACGATGAAGAAGAAGGGGTCGGAGGCCCTCCCGCGCTGCCGCTGGGTGAAAGTGAACAGCTCTGGCGGTAGTGGATTCCCTCCCTCGCCGACGGCGACAGCGTTAAGCCTCCTTCCCTTCCCGGCAGACGGATCCTGCCGGCTCTTTGACCAGCAGTGAGGGGAGAGAGAAGCCAACAAAGTCTTGTTTAGATCTAGAGAGGGTGAGAGAGTGTGAAGAGAGAAACTACAAGCGTTGAGGCTCCACGTGTATATATATACTGGAGACAGAGTGTGAAGCGTGCAAAGCCTAGAAAACAAGCGCCGAGGCTGCAGCTTATACGTGATGAGGCGATTGTATGGTCACTACGAGATTGTATAGCTCCGTATCCATCCATTTTGACCAGTCAAAGAATCCTCCTGGCACGAATTATGCTCAAGTGTAGTTATCGAACCCGAGACCTCAAGTTTGATGAGCGAATAGGCTAACCAGCTACACAACCCTCTCATTATGTTCAACGAGAGGAAAATAACCTTTTATACATTCCTGCACTCGTGTGACAAGCATGTCGTGTTTTTTTTGTGTGGGAGTCATTGGGATTTAAATCATAACCGTGTCATGTGGCTTTGGTGGTAAGACTATCCACAGTGGTGCAGAAATAATGCAGCCTTAGTCACCTTACCTCTCTCCACGTAGTATGTTGGGTCCCACCAGTCAGAGGGTGAAACAAACAATTAATAAGAAAAATTAAAAGCGTCAGAGGTGTATCTTACCTCACACATCTCGCTACTGCTCGAGAACACTGTCCAATTGATCCCTCTATTCGCTGACATACTATTTTAAGTGGATCCTTATAATAACATGCACACAATTTTGGGCACTTGTATTCGACCTAAGTCAGTGTGCCACCGTATCTTGTACTTACTACTCCCTCCATCTAGGTGTAATAAGTCACGTTCGAAGGTGCAGCGAGACCAAGGTGCAAGCAGATTGGAGGAGAAGGAGAAACTTGACCGGTCATTCCTCCAATCAAAGCCCTGATTTCTGTCTCTCAATGCAACAAGTAATCCAAACAACTAAGAGATGCCGTTTTAGATACCATGCAGGGCCACGTATTAACTCGCATGCATGTCGACTTTGATTTCTTGACTGATCAACATGTAGTTGCGCTCCATGCATTGGGTTTCCGGGGGAGATAACAAGGTAAGTAACAACGCTCGCTAGCAACGAGGCCAGGAGGGGATTGAGATGCGAAGTTAATGGACGATGCCTAAACATTTTGGGAATATCTGATTTCCGTATGACTTAACACCTAGACGGAGGGAGTACTACTCCTCAGTCCAGGTTTGATGGAATATTCGTCACCTCTTCTCTTCTTGTATGTACTCCATTTGTATCTCACTTCCTGTGGCTTCTCACTCGCACGATTTTCCTGTTCTATGAACCTGTGTGTGCGTGTGTGTGCGCGCGCATGTATGTGTGTGTTTAACAGCATGTGTGTGTTAGAGAGAGCGACAGATCGACTGACTCCTACAGAGAGATGGTGTGTAGTGTACGGTTTTAGCCGCGAGAGTCGGTGCATCCTCTCGTTTCCTGGCGTCCGGTAGGGACAGGTGGACAGCTGGCATGCCCGCTCCTGACCAGCCTGGCCCACCCAAAGCCCCTCCATCGCCCGCGCGCTCTTCCCGCCCAAAACGGTCAGCGCCGCTCCAAAGAATTGGTGCCGCATTCATGCCCAGGCAGAGGGACGCGACCTCTCACTGGCGCAAGAGTGATGGTTGCTTCGGCCATCCAACTTACTGTTGGGTCTATGTGATTTGATGGCTCATTGGTCTTTATTACTAAGGTGGTAGGACTGCTGGATGTCCCACGCTTTCGGCGAAAGGAGGTACTACTAGATTACAATTTTCTCCATTCTTATAGCGGAGGAGTGCAAGGGCAGTGAAAACACGCAGGCTCAGTGATTACATGGCCCACCTCACACTATCACCATATTTTCTGGACATTGTGCGACACCTAACTCTTTACATAGTACTCCCTCCATTCCTAAATACTAGATGAGTCCCGCGCGTTGCTGCGGAACAGACGTATATCTCTCTGCGTAAAATTATCAATTTCATAGAACTAAAAAACTCTATAACCACATGAGAAATGTGGTAGCCAAACTAAAAAAACTCCCATCATCATTTAGATCATCCCACGTAAGGAAAAAAGATCAGCCAACTTCTACTGCGTAATGGGATTATATTTTTCTTTTTGACATGTTAATGGGACTTAAAAGCTCACTTACATGCATGCTACCGGTGCATCCTTGCATGCAGACATGTTGATGTGATTTAAAACCCACTCACATGCATGCCACGGTATTTCTGCATGCTTGCATGTGGCTTAGTGCGGAGCCTCTCAATGTCTAGATCAGACGGCTATTATGGACCGATTTAGTTCATCTAACGGCTACATTAATTTTGATGATGTGGCTCAAGGAGTGGATAGAGAATTCCTAGTAGTGGGGGCTAGCTATTACTAGTAGATAAGTCTTTGTAGAGATTCCACTAGGTGAACTACATATGGAATAAAATGAATGAATCTACACTTAAAATGCATCTATATACATCTGCATGTGGTTCATGGTGAAATCTATACAAAGACTTATATTTAGGAACGGAGGAAGTACTAGTATAGTACGTACTGTAATTTATCAGCGAGATTAATTTGTACAATGCTATGAAGCTTCCAGCTTCTGTTACATGTATCTTGCGTCCAAGGTTGCCCGTTGCAACATTTCATCAAATACAAAGGAGACTAACATGCATGCTATTGCATCTCAATGATTGATAGATCATAGCAAATATGTACTCCCTCCGTTCCAAAATAAGTGTCTCAACTTTATGCAAACTTTAGTACAAAGTTGTACTACTACTAAAGTTGACACTTATTTTGGAACATAGGCAGCTAAAGAAAAAAATGATCCATGCAGTCCCGAGCCCTTGAACTGTGAACCCTAACCAGGCTTCAATTTGCTGGCAACGTTCGAGCTTCCTAGGAAATGAAGTTTGCAATCTTTTGACCATCGGATCATTTTGTGCAGTTTCACCAAAATCGAGATGAGCATCCCTGTGCAAAGAAATTGAAGAAGCGTGATTAGAATAAGATTACTGGGACTAGTTGAGGAGACATAAACTCATCACAAATATAGTACATAGAAGCCAGTAGAGGTATGTGCGGGGCAAAGAAGTAGAGAAATATCCACATGGAGTGATGTGGGCAGCTGGAGCAGTGGTGCAAGACGGCTGTAAAGGGAGTTGTACCTGAGGGATGTCGGGACGTAGCTCAACCTTGAGGAGGGCGGCGAGAGGCGGCAACTGCCCACGTCGCGGCAGTGAGCAAGGGACGAAGGCAACCTCACCGGCTTTGTGAGAGAGAATGGCGGGGACCCTTGATCGGGATGTGCCGACAGTGGGTTTTTGCCGTCGGCGACGGCAACCACATCTACACTAAGAATCCACCCCTTCCCCCGGCGGACGTGATCCGCCGGGATGTTAGAGATGTGGCCACAGTTGTTTTGTGTGAGAGAGTGTGAAGAGAGCAACCCCAGCAAGCAACCGTGTAGGCTGGCCCGTCTTGACAATGTGTATAGTGGAGCAGTTTCCTTTTCTCTCCATATGAACCTATCATATTGCGTACGTGCCACTGAAGAAAAAAAACTTTATTTATAAATGACGCGGCACCTACTACTCGTTCTCCTATAACCTTGCGCTTGGCATCTCAAAAATATTAACCTTGCGACTGGCTCTTTGCCTCTTCGGGAAGTCGAGCAATAATGGTAGTGCGGTATATATCGTTCTAGCTATATGAGACCGAATGAATTGCTGCACGTCCACCACGTGGGCAAGGGTCGAGGGGCGAGGGAGAGTGCTACATACGGAGCAAAATGAGTGAATCTACACTCTAAAATACGTCTATATACATCAGTGTTTGGAGTATGTACTAGTAGTTCATATTGAAATCTACTAAACGACATATATATTCCAAACAATATGACAATCTCTATAACCAAGGTAGTAGGGACGAGGAGTAACCGGAGGGAGTAGTAAAATTTTCTCCTCGTCCTGCGAGCCACCGCGCGCGTGGGCGAGGGAGCGGGCGTAAGGCGTATAGTACTAAGCAAGCTTCACCTCATCCTGCGAGCCACCGCGCCCGTGGGCGGGGGAGACGGCGTACTAAGCAAGCTTCTCCTTGTTCTGCGAGTTGATGGGACACATCAAAAGTACTCTAGTGTATAGAGACTTGCCTCTAAGGTAGGCCCCACATGGTTTGCCTCTTTTCTAACATAACGCGTCAAGTCGCAATTTCCTTGTTCACCTGTGGTAGACGATCCTCCCTCCACCAAGTGGACAACTAGTACACATGCCAAATTACCACGTGGTCTGTCTTTTAGTACAGAAATGAGCTCCACCGTGTACCCGCGCGGGTGTGGTTGGGAAAGAGATAGGAGTATGTGCACCGTGCATGCACCTCTTATGTTCGTGCACGTCCCCCACCTACATGGGTGTGTGTAAGAGATACAAACCGCGTTCATGGGTGTTTTTTGTTTGGGGGTGGGGGTGGGGGTGATTTCGTGAATGTATTTGTGGGAATATGTGTCGATGACATCTCAAACAAAATTTTGCATGCAATGTGTGTGAAATGGAGGCCTATCCATATCATATATAGAGGGTCAGGCGATCCACGAGAAGAGAGGGAGGGGTCATAGATATCAATAGAGTCGAGGAGAGGATCAAGTGGGTGGGTGCGAGATCGATGAAGAGAGCCATTGAAATTGTGTGTGTGTGCAAGTCAAAGATATAGGGCGACTGACCTACCGGAACATTAGAGGGCACAGGTCAAGTTTGTGTGTGGTAGGGAGACATGACTAGAGTGCTCGATGTATCGGTGTGTGTGGGGGGAGGGGGTGGGAGAGGGGTAGGCAGAGGCCTAACTATAGAGGTAGAACAACTCGTATATGTGTTGAGAAGGAGAGATGCAGCTATGTCTTGAGGGAGATCGGTCAACATCCATACATAACTGAACGACGGGAAATATGATGGGACAGAGAGAGAAAGGGACAGATAGTGGTAGAGTGCTGGATGGGTGATGGAGTTGCTTCTCAAAGATGGTGGGAGAGGCCTACTAGACAAACTGGGGGTGGAACTGCAATGTTATCAATAAGAGTGGGGATGAGTTTCTATGTGTGCCTGTGCGTGATACATCTGTCTGGACGCATCCATGGATGATGAAGGGGAACCATGTGTTTGGTAAGCAAACGTAACTAGATCGGTAGATCAATTGTTGTTTGTCGGAGGAAGGGACAGACATAACTAATGAGGTAGATCAATCGACGCGTGGGTAAAAACGAGTTATAAGGACCTAGCTGGCTATATGTATAGCGGGAGATCGGTCGGTGTACGTCCATTTGTTAGAGGCAAATAAGGCCCAGCGAGATGGATAGACAAAGAGAATGGAGCTAGGAGGTGGTGCGAGAGGCCCAGCTGCTAGCTAGATAGGGGGAGGAGTGTGCGGTTGTGAGATCAATGCAAAGAGGGGTGAGAGTTTAGACGTGTGTGGGACCGTATGAGAGACACAAGGCAAGGACACATAAAGGAGGAGATTGAAGGTGTGTGTGTATGTTGTAGGTAGGCATCACTGGAGAGGTTTATCGATCGGTGTGTCTCGGAAAGGAGTTGTGGAGACTCTGGGAGAACGACCTAAAGAAAAAAAAGAATGTGCGTGGTGGATAGAATGTCGAGGGAGGGGGAGGGCGAGGAGGGCATGTGCATGCATGAGAGAAAGTTAGTGGTAGCTACAATGGTTAGAGGATTGTGTTGGTGTACGAGACCAACAAAGATCATAATTTGATATGAAAGTGGATTCATATATTTTAATAGGAGATCATAGTGTTTTAAACATATGCATGCATGAATATAGAGGTGATACGCGTGATGTGCACATGTTATACCATAATGTGATAATGCATGGCGTTTGCAACTCACAGCTAAATGTCGAACAATCTAAACCATACTATACATCAAACAATCTCACATTTTACTTGAATTTGTGATAATGTGTGGCGTTTGCAGCTTACAACTAAATATCGGACAATCTAAACAATACTATATATCGAACATTCTCACATTTTATTTGAATTTGTGGTAATGTGTGGTGTTTGCAACTCACATCTAAATACTTGTAGGCGTAGGGGGCGGGGCACCATACATAATGTGATAAACACATTATACGTATTAGACATGGTTTAGATTATGAAGATCTAGCTAGAGCTAGAAATGTAATGTGATTTGAAATCAACATAAAGTGGATTCAAAAAATCGAGTTCGAGTTCATATAGTACACATAGTTCATATGTAACTCGAGACTAATCATGTGGTGTGCTGTGAAGATAATACACAAACGATGGTTTAACTTGACAATAATGATGATTGTAGATCTTATTAAAACAAAGAAACGAATTCAAATGCTATGACTTCACAACAATCATTACTGTAGATCTTATTCAAATAGAGAAACGAATTCAAATTTAGTTCATATTGAAGCGGTAGATATACGTTTGGAATGCACTAAAATGTTCATTTGAGTAGTAGGTTGCATGCATTATACACGTAGCGAAATAATTTAATTGAACATAACATGAATTCAAAGTTTTGAATGACATTTGTAGTGCGAATTGATTTGATACAGTACACGTTAGGCTTGTCCGGAAATTTCAACCCGCGCCTTGTTAGCCCGAAATATTTAAGATATATCTTTGTCTCGTTGTGCTCCGACAACTCCCTCCATCTCAACCTGCGCCTTGCTATTCCGAAATTACAACGCGCGTGAAAACTCCCACCTCCTGTGAAATCCCGACACGTGAAATGCCCGTGGTACCCCTGAACCGAAAGAACCGCCTCAAATCGGTGGGGGTACTTTCGTAAGTTACCCCACATTTCGACAAGCGCGTCCCTAAGCCATGGTTCCCCACTCCCATCCCATCCACCCACCCATTCGTACACCGAGGCTGTGAAAATCCGCGACGAAGCCCCACAACCTCCTCCATCCGCCACCCAGCCAGAGCCTCTTCCCCGACGATGTCATCCACAGTAACACCTCGACGTCCCTCATCCACCGTACCGGATGAGGATCCGTCGTCGATCTCGCCGTCCCGCTGGTTCAGCCACCCCCCTCCACCTCCAAGGAGCTGCCCCAACATTCCCCTTGTCTTTCGCGCCACCTCCATTCCCACACCACCGTCTTCACCTGCACCACCGGAAGAGCATCATCATCATCATTTCCTCGGATGAAGCTGCGGCCTAATCGGCGCCACCAAAGAGGTTGTACACTAATCGCCGCATTTTCTTATTGATTTGATCTCACGTTCTGCCGGCGCTCGGTCCCAAGCCGACAGGGTGCGGCTCCATCCACGGCGGTGTCGCCGGCCACTTCCTCCACGACGTTGCTCCCTCGGCGGCGACGTCCACATCAGTAGGAGCTGCTGCTACTTTAGCTCTTGCTTGCGCTGCTGCTCTGCTCTTGCTCTCGGTCCCCTGCCTCTAGCTCTTGCTCTTGCTCGCACTGCTGCTCTCGCTCTTGCTCTTGCTTGCGATGCTGCTCCGATTTAGCTACACTTCAGTCGACTGAATTGACTTTTGGGTCAGTCAATTTTCATGGGGTGGGGGGGTGTTGGTGTCAAAATCGGTGGATCTCGGGTAGGGGGTCCCGAACTGTGTGTCTAAGGCCAATGGCAACAGGAGACAGGGGACACGATGTTTACCCAGGTTCGGGCCCTCTCGATGGAGGTAAAACCCTACTTCCTGCTTGATTGATCTTGATGATATGAGTATTACAAGAGTTGATCTACCATGAGATCGTAGAGGCTAAACCCTAGAAGCTAGCCTATGATTATGATTGTTGTTGTCCTACAGACTAAACCCTCCAATTTATATAGACAACGGAGGGGGCTAGGGTTACACAGAGTTGGTTACAGAAAAGGAGATCTACATATCCGAATTGCCAAGCTTGCCTTCCACGCAAAGGAGAGTCCCATTCGGACATGGGACGAAGTCTTCAATCTTGTATCTTCATAGTCCAATAGTCCGGCCAAAGTATATAGTCTAGCTGTCCAAGGACCCCTTAATCCAGGACTCCCTCAATAGCCCCTGAACCAAGCTTCAATGACGATGAGTCCGGCACGCAGATTGACTTCGGCATTGCAAGGCGGGTTCCTTCTCCGAATACTCCATAGAAGATTGTGAACACAAGGATCGTGTCCGGCTCGGCAAAACAAATTCCACATACCACCGTAGAAAGCACGATGTTCCATAAATCTAATCTGCTGACAGCTTTTACGCCACGGTTCGGTCATTATTCAAGCCGTTTTCCACAACTTGCCACCGCACATATCGTGAGGCAGCTTCATTGGCACGTCTTGTCGAAGCAGAGATCGTGTCCCCTTATCACGGGATTCTCATTAATATGGGTGTGGGTAACCCCACCGTGCCATCAATTGTGGCGCTCGGGGAGCAAGCGATTTCAGCGGGCAAGTGGGGAGACACAGGATCTCCGCTACCTTTATAAGGGGATAAGAACTCCCTTTTTCACCCACGCCCTTCTCTACTCATCCCTTCCTTTTCGCTCGAGCCCTAGTGCCCAAGCGCTCCTCTTCTCCGCCAAAAGAGGCTTCTCGAAAATGTCCGGATCCAGAGCAGGAGGCAAGTGGATGGACTCTACCGTGTGGGAGAAGGATATCAAAAAGCTTTGGGGGGTCGGGTATCTGGCCAAGAGAATTGGCCACCGTCTTCCGATGGCGGGACAGATCATCCCCACTCCGGAACCCCACGAGAGGGTGGTATTCCTCCCTCATTTTGTCCGCGGGCTATAGTTTCCCCTTCATCCGTTTGTTCGCGGCATCATGTATTATTACGGGATTGATTTTCATGATCTACACCCAAATTCCTTCCTCAACATCTCGACATTCATCGTCGTGTGCGAGGCCTTTCTCTGCGTCCCGCCGCACTTTGGCTTATGGCTGAAGGCTTTTAATGTGAAGCCCAAGGTAGTGAGCAGCGAGCATGCCGAGTGCGAAGGCGCCATGGTGAGCAAGATGCCCAATGTTACATGGCCAACAGGTACTTTTAATGATTCCATCAAGGACTAGCAGCAGCAGTGGTTTTACATCACTGAGTTGCGTGGCAAGGAATGGGCCGCCGCTCCATAGTTCAAATCTGGCCCCCCCGCGACTTACGTCCTAGCAAAAGAAGGGCCTGAACTGGGCTTCGTTTGACGATCTATCGGAGCTCCAAACACGCGTCCAAGAAATGGAAGACAAGAACATCAAGCTCGTCAATGTAGTCCAGGTGATGTTGGTTCGCCAGATTCTACCATGTTAACACCGGGCTTGCAATCTATGGGAGTTCGACCCAGCCAAGCACCAGACCCTGCTAGAGCTCTTTGGCTCTACGCACAAGGACATCTGGAAGGTGCTTTTTAAGTCCGGTAAACCGTGGTCGGACTCCGCCGAGGACCGTGGCTACCAACTGTCCCGCCCCGCAAGTTCGGTAAGTAACTGTATGTTGACAATTCATGTGTTTTATCTGCACATTCTTGGGAAACTACTTAACGTATTTCCCATCAATTTCCTAGGGCTGGGCAAAGAAGGCGCGGCGGATCTACTGTCCGGCCCCACTGCCAGAAGAACTTGCCGGCCCACTTCTGATGAAGATGCTGGTCTCGGCGCCTTATAAGGCGCCGAAGAAGAAGGCCGAAAAGGAGACCAAGAAGACCAGGGGCGGCCTCCATCGTTGTGGAGCCTCAGACACGAAATCCGAAGATTCCAATGCCCATCCTTCCTCCGAAGAGGAGGAGGAGGAAGACGAATCCCCCGCGGGGGGAAGAAAGAAAAAGGACGGCCTCCACATCCTTGGAGGCCGATTCGCCTAAGAGGGGAAAAACTCCTCTTCAAGAGGAGTCCACCACCGCCGCCGATAGCAGCCCGGAGTGGGATCCCAGGGCCGATCCCCTGGTCAACTCGTGAGTATAAAATACGAACACACTCATGTGTCCAGACTTGTCACGGCATGATAATTTAATCTGAGTCGTACTTTGTTCAGTCCGGCGAGGTCCCGCGCCGAACAATCCTCGTCAGAGGATTTACTGGGTTCGGATGCAATGGGGAGTGGGACACCCCCGAAGGCCCCCACCTCCAAACATATGACTGAAACCGAGGTTTCATCCCAGAAGGACCCAGGCCACGAAGGGGGGGGGGGGAGATCGCCCCATCAGCTGGAGGAGGTGTGTCTGTTCCACCGGCGACCTCTATCCAACCAGAGGTGCCGGATGCTTTATTGGCGGCGCTGAAGGGTGCCTCCATCGTTGATGAACACTGTACCCTTATGGGTGCGGTGATTGAGAAGATTCAGTCTACTGAGAGTGGACTGAATGAATCCTGTATCAGCCTCATAAGAGGCTTTGAGGTATGTTTTATGAAGTTTGGAAGAGTGTCATGGTATAGATAGCAGCCCCTGATACACTGTTCGGTGAAAGAAAGAACCGGACAGAGGATCATTTTTTATGTTCGCATGAGACTCACTTGATGACATCTATCACTCTTTTTAATAAGCAGGCGTCTGTAGCGACTGCTGCCTCTCATGCTGCGGAAGTATCCGGACTGAGGCATAGTCTGGAGCGGGCCGAAGGAGAACTTGGCCAAGTGAAGAAACAACTGGAGGGTAACCAAGGTATGCAGAAACCTTGTTTATTTAGCACAAATGAATAAATGTGAATGATGAAAATATTTTTATAATGTGCTTTAGGGGCGACGGCTGAAATTGAGGCTCTTAAGAAGGCTGTGGCCGAAGCCGAGAAGAAGGCAGCCGCAGAGCAAGCTCTCCTGAGAAGCATGAGGCCGGAGTTATTGAAGCTAAGCGGGAGCTTCAGGAGGCCGTGAAGAAATGTGAGTCCTTGGAGCATAGATTATAAGGGAAAGAATCCGAACTCTCCCAGGCTCGCCAAGCCGCCAGTGATGCCCATGGGGAAGCCCAAGGTGCCCTGAAGGAAATCCAGGAGGCGAGGAAGATTGCGGCTGGTAAGGCTTTTTCTATACAAAACGGGTATTTGAGAGGAGAAAATCAAGTTTGATAGCTTGAATTTTGATTTCTACAGGGGTATTCGCAGAGCTGCCATGCAGCATATCTGATGCCGCCCAATTCTACCAAGCTGAAGAGAGGAGTACTGCGGATAAGCTCTTCTGGATGCAGTATCTGGTGCCGAATTATCCGTTGCCTTTCTCCGATCAACTGAAGCAGCTGATCGAACTGCATAAGGCGGCTGAACTAGCCATGAAGGATTTGATTACCCGGCTGTGGCCCGCCGAGCCGATTCCAAGCAGTTACTTCGGGCTCGTGAAGCGGCTTGTGAGTGCCTGCCCTTGACTTGAAGTCATCAAGCGGTCAGTCTGCAGAGAAGGCGCGCGAATGGCCTTTGCCAGTGCAAAGGTGCATTGGGGAAGATGGATGCGGAAAAGTTGATGACCAAGGGACCGCCGGAGGGAAAGGAGCATCGCAAGACCGAGTTGTATTATGAAGGTGTCTTGAAAGGAGCCCGCCTTATGGCAGACCAATGCACCAAGGACCTTATATTTCCGTGAATACGGTCATGTTTGTCCTTTGTAATGTTTGAACAAGGTCATTTCTATTATGTATTGCCTGTTTGTTTGAAAGTTTTTCCTCTTGTGCGGCCGTCTTATATACTAATCCTGAGAGTTGGCCAGTCGTCGGCTTCCGCCCCCATGTAGTAAGTACGGGGGTGTTTAGGATAAACCTGAGCACTCTTTATCCAAGTTTTGGGTCCCTAAAGGAGGTGTTCAGCACAGCGAACCAGGCAATCGGACTATTGGGCTTTATCACTCTCACTTAGCCATAGGAGTGTTTTAAAAGGAAGGTAGGCGCAGCCCCTAGTGTTCGGTAGACCACACGACGGGCTCTATAAGCTCCTGATCGGAAAAAGGCCGTTCCATCACACGCTGCATTGGTTATGGCGGTATGCGGAAGAAATGCTTAAAGATTTTAGAACCTCTTGAATAGCTGACCAGCTCTCGCTGCATCATGATAGTCAGTTTTCGGCTTTCTCTACTAAGGTGCTCGTCCGGAAGAACTGGGACACAATCGCAGTAGTTCTCCCAGTGCTACCTTAGCCGATATAGCGGAACGTAAGGTACCAAAACATAGGAGCCGGGCAAACCCAACTATTGACCCAAGACATGATTTGAAGCTAATGCATATAATGCTATAAGTTTGGGGTGCCGAACTGCCGTGAAGGTGTTTGGAATTTTGTGTTGTAGTATGGATATGATGAAGCCCCTGGCATATTAAGGCATATCGCGAATAGTAGCTGCCTTTTAACAAAAGAGTTGTAAGTAAGAAATAGCAGCAGATGAGCATCATATAAATCCACATGTTGTATCTGAGTAATATGTCAATGCGTATGAGTACAGATAATGTGATAAAAAGAAATATGGTTGCGGAACCTGCTGAGACCAGGCGGGGGGAGTTGTATTCGGATCCAGAGTGTAGTAGGATTATCATAGGGGGGAATATCTAGAGATTCCGTTACGTGCTCGAACTATTTCCGCGCCATCCATCCCGGCCTACGTAATGGTGAACCTGCAAAGAAAATGCAAGAAATGGTTTTGCGCCACAGAGCGGTTGAACCGCGGTATGTGGCTTGTCTTTGTCATATTCCAGAGTGTTTTCAATTAAGCTTCGAGCGAGCCGAGCTATCCTATCACGCAGTAGTTCGGACACCTTTGGTGGTGTCCAGAAGCTTGGCCGTCGACTCGAGGTTCGACTGGAAGGTGCCATGTGTTGCTCTTGCTGTTAAAGCGGCGGTAGACTCTTCGGCAGTAAGGGGGAGTTCGGACCTGCCATTAACCGTGATGACGCCGCGTGGACCAGGCATCTTGAATTTACGGTAGGCATAATGTGGCACCGCATTGAACCGAGCGAACGCGGTTCGTCCGAGCAGTGCATGATGGTCACCGCGAAACAGGGCGTTGTCGAAGACTAACTCTTCGGTACGGTGATTGTTCGGAGATCTGAAGACCATTTCCAGTGTGATTGAGCCCGTGCAACAGGCCTCTACACCTGGTATGACACCTTTGAAGGTGGTTTTTGTGGGCTTGATCCTTGGGGGGTCGATGCCCATTTTGCGCAATGTATCCTGGTATAGCAGGTTCAGGTTGTTGCCTCCGTCCATAAGGACTCGTGTCAGGTGAAATCCATCAATGATGGGGTTGAGGACCAGCACGGCCGAACTGCCATGACGGATACTGGTAGGATGGTTCCTGCGATCAAAGGTGATCGGGCAAGAGGACCATAGGTTAAAATTTGGGTCGACTGGCTCCATCGCATAGACGTCCCTTAGTGCGCGCTTACACTTGGTAATGTGGCTTGCGTGTATCATATTCACCGTTTTCACCTGGGGAGGGAATTTCTTCTATCCTCCTATATTCGGTGATCGGGGCTCCTCCTCGTCATCGTCGCTTTGAGACCCCTTCTGCTTGTTTTTGGCATCTGATCTGGCAGCTTGTTTGAAGACCCAACATTCTCTATTTGTATGATTGGATGGTGTTCCTTGGGTGCCATGGATTTGGCATGGACGGTCGAGTATGCGGTCCAAACTGGACGGGCCTGAATTGTTTTTGTTGAATGGCCCTTTTAGTTGACTGGACTTGGGGCCACTGAAATCGGCATTGACTGACATGTCTTCCGCACTATCACCATTTTTGCAGCGCTTGTGTTTGTTGCGCCGTGGTTTGTCGTTGCTATCCTTGGATTTCGATGTGCCAGGATTGCTTGTTGTGTTGTTGCTACGAGCTAACCAGCTATCCTCGCCCGCACAAAAGCGGGTCATGAGTGTTGTGAGGGCTGCCATGGACTTTGGCTTTTCTTGGCCAAGATGTCGGACAAGCCACTCGTCACGGATGTTATGCTTCAAGGCCGCTAGGGCTTCTGCATCCGGACAGTCAACAATTTGGTTCTTTTTGGTTAGGAACCGGGTCCAAAATTTCCTGGCTGACTCTCCGGGCTCTTGGGTTATGTGACTTAGATCATCAGCATCCGGTGGATGCACATAGGTGCCCTGGAAGTTGTCAAGGAATGGGTCTGCCAGGTTTTCCCAACTTCTGATGGAGTTTGCCGGCAAGCTATTCAGCCAATGCCGAGTCGGTCCCTTGAGTTTTAGTGGGAGGTACTTGATAACATGTAGATCATCTCCGCGTGCCATGTGAATATGGAGGAAAAAATCTTCTATCCATACCGCGGGGTCTGTAGTACCATCATATGGTTCAATGTTCACGGGTTTAAACCCTTTTGGGAATTCATGATCCATTACTTCATTAGTGAAGCATAGGGGGTGTGCGGCGCCTCTGTGCCGGGCTACATTGTATTCGGTCCGGCCGGATTTGTTAGTGTATCCGGCGTGACGGTCCTCGTCACGCGTTGGGGTGCGCCCCCGTGATCCATAGATCGATCTTGATTGTCCTGCTTTGTTTTCCAATACGTCTCGCAGGTCCTTCGTGTAGCCCCGGGCCTTCGTGTGTTTGCTCGTTTGGCATCGGGGTGTGGGCTGGACTTCGGGCTGGTACACCGCTTTGTCGCGGCCACGGGGTGGCCGGTCAGCCGCATCATGCGCTGGTAGTATGGGCTTTAACGCATCATCCTCAAGTTGAGGTAGCAACCTGCGCTTTGGGTAACTTCTTGTCGGGCGCTCGAGTCCGTATTCCTCGGCAGCCAGGACCTGGGTCCATCTGTCAGTTAGCAGATCTTGATCAGCTTGAAGCTGTTGCTGCTTTTTCTTCAGGCTTTTTGCAGTGGCTATAAGCCGGCGCTTGAAGCGCTCCTGCTCGACGGGATCCTTGGGCACGATGAATTCTTCGTCTCCGAGGCTTACTTCATCTTCAGAGAGAGGCATGTAGTTATCATCCTCTGATTCTCCATTTGTTGTCTGTTCTTTAGGGCTAGCTTGCCCATTTCCTTGCTCGGCCTGCTTGAAGCCCGGCTGGGCAGGATTGTTTCGTCTTCGGCACCATTCCGATTGTTATCATCTCTTGTGTTGGTATCGCTATTTTTCCTATGGCAGGGCTTGGAGCGGCGCCTATAACGCTGGTGTCTAGGTTGCTTATCCAAAGGATTATCTTCGGTTGCCTCCTCGCCATTGCTTTCTTTGGGGGTGTCGACCATATATATATCATACGATGAGGTGGTTGTCCATCGCCCTATAGGCGGTGGTTCTTGTTCTTCTCCTGCATCGTCGTCCATACTGTCGATGTCTTCGGAGTTGAAGTCCAGCACATCGGTTAAGCCATCGACAGTGGCTATTAAGTGGGTGGTGGGTGGGGAACGAATTTCTTCGTCGTCCGCTTCCCACTCGAGCCGGACATAGTTCAGCCAAGAGTCCCCTGACAAAGAGAGGGGCCTTAATGAATTTAGCACGTCACCCGAGGGCGAGTGTTGAAAAATATCCGCGGAGGTGAACTCCATGACCGGTGCCCAATCAGATTTGACGGGCATGGTCGTACGCAGTTCGGATCCTATAGCCGGAGTCGAGTTCGAGGGTCTGATGATTCCGGCCTCATAGGAGGTGAGGCCAGTGTTCGGCTTCAAGGCCAAGGAGTGTGCAGCCTCCGTGGCGGGGTCCGACCACCCATCCTCTGATGGCTCGATTTGCTCCGGATTGATTCTTGGCGCCGCCGCAGGCGCGATCTCCCGAACACTGTCCGATGGCAGATCTAAGTCAAGCTCGTCGGGACCGTTTCGCGCACCTGACGTGGGCTCGAATCCGTCGAAGATTAAGTCTCCGCGGATGTCGGCAGTATAGTTCAAGCTTCCAATCCTGACCTGATGGCCAGGGGCGTAGCTATCGATTAGCTCCAGATGGCCAAATGAGTTGGCCCATAGTACGAATCCGCCAAATACGAAGATCTGTACGGGAAGAAAAACCTCCCCCTGGACTGCGTCGTTGAAGACGACTAAAGGAGCCATCAAGCCTTATCGCAACGACACAGTGGAACTCCCCATGAAAGCACCAATGTCGGTGTCAAAATCGGCGAATCTCGGGTAGGGGGTCCCGAACTGTGAGTCTAAGGCTAATGGTAATAGGAGATAGGGGACACGATGTTTACCCAGGTTCGGGCCCTCTCAATGGAGGTAATACCCTACTTCCTGCTTGATTGATCTTGATGATATGAGTATTACAAGAGTTGATCTACCACGAGATCGTAGAGGCTAAACCCTAGAAGCTAGCCTATGATTATGATTGTTGTTGTCCTACGGACTAAACCCTCCGATTTATATAGACACCGGAGGGGGCTAGGGTTACACAGAGTCGGTTATAGAGAAGGAGATCTACATATCCGAATTGCCAAGCTTGCCTTCCACGCAAAGGAGAGTCCCATCCGGACACGGGACGAAGTCTTCAATCTTGTATCTTCATAGTCCAACAGTCCGGCCAAAGTATATAGTCCGGCTGTCCGAGGACCCCTTAATCCAGGACTCCCTCAGGGGGGCTCGCCGGAGTGAAGGAAGAACCAGCCGCAGCGGGGATGGGGCTCGCCGGAGTGGTACCCCACTATCTATCTTAGGGTTCAGGGTGGGGGCGGTGGTCGTCGGCGGTGGTGGGGCGGTAGCGTGGGGATCGCTGAAGAAAAAGCTCGACATGGGGGGGCCTAGAGGGATGTCCCGGGTGGTGGCGGACCCGCGGCAGGGCGTGTTTTCGGGGCGGGCGGTGTGGTGCCCCGCCGGCCGCGGGCGGCGGGGGGCTGTTGTTTGGCCGGTGGTGGCTGGCGGCTCAGGGGGGTGGAGGTTGAATATGAACTGCAGGCCCTTGATTTCGTATCCAACGGCTACAAAATCGACTGACCGGAGATGAAAAAGTCAGTCGACTGACATGTAGCCTCACCTTGCTAGTGTGTTCAGTTTCGATAGTAAAATTCAGTTTCGACAGCAAAATTCAGTTTCGACAGTTAAGTTCAGTTTCGACAGTTAAATTCAGTTTTGACAGTTAAGTTCAGAGACGAGCGGATGATGTATTTTACATCTAGCACTTTGTGCTTATGTATTTTACGTCATCTATTGGAGATGCTATTAGAATTCCACTCAGGTTAACGTTGTCTCTCTTGTCCTGCTTCAGCCTCGGCATCATACAACTCACCGGAGCTGCTCCAACGATGAAACCCTCCATCACAGCGGAGCAGTACCTGGGGCTCCATCTCCAGACACCTAAGATCTTCTTCCCCACCTCCGACAGCCAAGTCAGTCGGAGCATCCTCACCGGCCAACCCAATCACGCTGAGATCGACATGGGTTCGCCAAAGAGGTTGTACACTTGTTGCATCTCTTTTTTACTCTACACGTTATATATATTGTCCACTGAGCACACGTAGTAAAGGGAAATACGATTATTTTATCCTACTATATGACAAGCAGTGAGGTACCAGGTAACTTAGCTATCGGTGATGGACTCTCTTGAACGCCATCATTATTTATCTCTGCGCGTTTGAGTTGTGCATTTGTCGATGGCCCTGGGAGTTTAGCTAGTAGGGCAGTAGCCTGGGTCCAAAGTAATAGAAGTAGCACAAAAAAAATTTAGTGTAGGCTTTTCCTTGCTCAAGCCTGCCTACTAGAATCGCCAGTGCTTGAAAGGAAAAGTGAATGCAAAACATAGGAATTGGAAAGTTTCCTATGGTACTACTATTCATGAATTTGGTTCAAAGGAATGGAGCAAATGAAAACTGTAGGATGTGTTCCTTTAGTGTCTCCTTGAAAGAAAAAACGTAGAAATTTTAATTTTCACTTGTCCTCCTTTTCAAATTCCTATGCATAAAGCACAAGACTAAGAGATAGTAGCATAATAGCATTAATACCGTACATTTTCTTGTGGTTTGACTTAATCTCACCATGCTTCTTTGCATCCTGTGATCTTCCAATTGTTGTGAATCAAACACCCAGATTGGCAGAAATCCTGTGTTTTTAAATTCTCTATTTTGCACATGCATTCCTATCCCTGGATTGTTGGAATCCTCGCATTCAAACGAGCCCTTACAGAATTACTTCTATTACAGATAGTTGTCAAAGAAAACCTTGCGTGGTTTGTCCGGCTCCTGCTGCGCCGTCTTCCAGCGGAGCAGGGATCTGGCCTCCAGACTGTCTTTCGCCGCCTCAGATCTTCTTCCCCGCCGCTAGCAGCCATGAAAACTGCATTACCCTCATCAACCGACCAGATGACCTCGAGGACTACATGGGTTCGCAAGAGAGGTTGCACTCTTTCGTGTCTGCTTACGTTATGCATCGCTTAATATTACATGCTACTCTATCGTCCTCTTCACTGATTAGACTCTGAGTCAGCTCCAAACTAATGATCAAACTTGAGTTTTTAAGTGGTTGTGGGGTACATATCGGGGCCGCAATCAATAGTATCTATCTACTATCCGGTTAATCTCCGGTGTCTACTATGAGTTTCATGTTGGGTGGGAAACAAACAGTAAAGAAGCCATTATCTGTATATCTTAACTGAAGCCATTATCTGCCTGCTATTATGGGTTTTGGGTCTGTCCACAGGTTGCTACCATCACTCTAGATTTCTGCATGCACTCCTTACATAATCTCACTATGTTTTATTCCTATGCATGACAGTTATTGTAAACAATGGAACTGAACATGTAGAGCAAAAGAGACGAGCCTTGCGTGGCAATAAAATTTCATGCGGACGTCGCTCCATGGTAGGTGCAAAGGCCGCCCCCCTCCACCCATTTTGGATTGTAATCGAGAGGAAGATATCTGTTCTGAGGGGGATTCATAAGGAGAAGACCACTCCTATTTACCCCATGAGGTCTTCGCTCTAACTTGGCATGCTGATGCTGGTTATATCATGCATATGGTGCCTTGCATTGCTTACTTTATACATCAAATATGTCATCTGCTTAGTTTAGACATCCTTTGTGCGAATGCCATCTGTTTAGTTTATTCATCGTTCATGTGAATTATGCAACACCATCTTGTTTAGCCAGGCATCATATATGTGAATTTTGCAATGCCATCCTGCTTAGGCAGTCATCTTATATGTAAATTATATCAGGACATCCTTTTTTCGTTACATATTACATTTGTCAACAATGTTAGTACATTCAACTGCTCTTCGTGTGCATCAGCCATTTGATACGGTGATGGCACATTCTGGAGTGAAAACAAGGTCTTCAGAGCAGACTATGCTATCTGACGAAGTGCATATCTTGCTGGTTACGGATAGCTCCTCAGAGGAGGATTCAGAGACAGATGACCAGTCCTATTCCCCCCCCCCCCGAGGTGTTGCTCATATCGTGCGTATGGTGTCTCGCATTGCTATGTCAATTGATTAGTTTAGACATGCTTTGTGTGAATGCCACCTATTCAGTGTCTAATTACCATAATGTGAATTATGCATTGCCATCTTGATGCAAGACATTATATATGTGAATTATGCAATGCTATCTTGTTGCAAAGGCATTATATATGTGAATTATGCAATGCCATGTTGTTTAGCCAATCATCATGTATGTGAATTATATCATGCTATCATTTTTTTGTATTACATGTTCCATTTGTCGACAACGTTTGCATATTCAACTACTCTTCCTGTGCATCATCCATTTGAAGTGGTGATGGAAGTATCTGGAGTGAAAACAAGGTATTCAGAGTAGACAATGCTACCTGCTGAAGCAGACATCTTGCTGGTTACAGAGAGCTCCTCAGAGGAGGATTCAGAGACTGATGACCAGTCCTATTTCCCCCATGAGGTCTATGCTCAAACTTGGCAGGGTTATATTATCCATGTCATGCATGTTGTCTTGCATTGCTTAGTTTTTACATCCTATATGGATTGTCATCTGCTTACTTGCTTACTATATAAATCATATATATGAATTATATCATGCCATCATGTTTACATAGTACATGTAAGTGCATCTAGTGCCACCCCTAGTTGGTTTTGGAGTATTGACGACAAAGTTGGTTGAGGGACTAATGCGTTTGTGAGAATTGCAGGATAACGCAGGTAGTGTCCCTCATTGATTCGGTTTACCTACCGGAGATGATCCCTAAAAATGTATGAAGACATTGAAGACAATGGTGGTATGAGAAGATATTCATATTGAAGACTATGACATGAGAAGACATTGCGTGAAGACTATGGAGCGCGAAGACTGTATGGATTCGTTACTTCCTTTTCTTCTTTGTTGAGTCATAGGAACCACCGTACTGTTAAGTGGGGTCCAAGTGAACTAAGTCAGAGTGACTGAAGTGATGCTCAACTCAAAGCCTATGTCTTCGAGCGAAGACAATGAGAGCAAACCTTATCCAGAGCTGGATGAGTCAGCTTTACTTGTAGCCCAAGTAAAGTTGCCGCGTGTGTTTGAAATCTGACCGTTGGAACACGTGTCAGTTCCTTAGTGACCCAGGGTCATTTTGGATAAATCAGGTCGGGTTGCCTAGTGGCTATAAATAGCCCACCCCCTACACCATAAATTGGTGGCTGCTCAGAGTTAGTATACGGCTTTTGTCGTTTGAGAGCAACCCACCTCGAAGCATTTGAGAGAGAGAAATCCTTGCTAGGACAAAGCCCAAACACCCAGAGCCAAAGAGTGTTAGGCATCACTAAAGTCTTTCTGTCTGTGTGACCTAAAGACTTATTACACTTGAGGACTATGTATCCTCCAGCCGGTTAGGCGTCGCGTTCTGAGCATCCAATAGTCATTGTGGATTGCCGAGTGAACAAAGTCTGAGAAGGTTTGGAAGTCTACCTTGAAGACTTACCAGAGTGATTGGGCGAGGACTAAGTGTCCTTAGCTCAAGGGGAATAAGGTGAAGACACGGTCTTGTGAGTTGAATCTCAGCCTCCCTAACCAGACGTACAGTTGTCACAGCAACTGGAACTGGTCCAACAAATCCTGTGTCTTCAACAAGTGACTGGTTCTATCTCTTCCCTCCTTTATTTTGAGTTTGTCTTCGTGAAGTCATTGCTTATCTGTCTTATCTGATTGACTTCATTGCTTGACTACTATTGTTGATTGGCTTCGTACTATCTTCCATCCTGATCCTACTACCTATCTGCTATTAGTCTTCATATGTTAACGCTATTGCATACTTGACTATGGCTTACTTGTTGTAGTTTACCTTCCGCTGCATATCAATTAGGTCAGTTCTATTGTTTGTCTTCGAAACTTCCACGTTTTGAAGACTTTGATAAAAATCGCCTATTCATCCCCCCCCCCTCTAGTCGATAACTAGCACTTTCAATTGGTATCAGAGCAAGGTACTCCCTTGTTCTGTGTGATTCGGTTTAACCACCTGGAGTTTAGCTATGTCGACAGCAGGGATAATCAAAGTCTCCGCTGCTTGCCCCGTGTTTGATGGAACAGAATATCCCTACTGGAAGAATAAGATGCGCATGCATCTTGAAGCCATTGATGTCGACCTCTAGTATGTCGTCAAGAATAGCGTTCCCAAAACTGGTGAAGGTGTCACCCCTACTAATGTCAATAAGTTCATTCAACTGGACTCGACTGCAAAGAACATCATCTGTGGTCGTCTAACCAAAGGACAGTATGGCCGTGTGAGTGCTGTGGAAACGTCAAAGCTAGTCTGGGACTGGCTGTCCAAGGTCAATGAAGGCGTATCTACACAGAGAGACCAGAGAATCATTGTTCTTCGCAATCTCTTCAATCGCTTCAAGAGAAACGGCAATGAAAATGTCCAGCTCACGTTTGATCGCCTCACCGACATCACAAATGAGCTTCAGGCTCTCGGCGCCTGAGATCACCAAGCATGAAATTGTCAAGACACTGCTGAGATCACTTGACACCTCCTTTGACACCCTTGCCCTCATGATACAAGAACGTCCTGACTTCAAGACACTCGATCCGTCTGATATACTTGAGAGGCTCAACACACATGAGTTCCAGCTTTCTGAGAAAAGAGATATCTATGGCCCCAACTATGGCCGAACTCGTGCTTTGAAGGCAAAAGTTGTTTCCTCATCTGAAGAAGAAGAATCTAACTGTGGTTCTGACGATCCTGAAGACATTGGAAGGGAGCTTGCTATGCTTGTGAAGAAGTTCCAGAAATTCACCAAGAAGAAGGGCTTCAAAAAGTCTTCATGATCCAGTTCAAGAAATGATGAAGCCTCCACTCAAGACAACAAGAAGAGAACATGTCACAAGTATAAGAAGCTTGGGCACTACATCTCTGAGTGTCCTCAGTGGGACAATGAGAAGAAGAAGAAGAAGAAGAAGAGCAAGGAATATGACTCCGATGAGAAGAAGAAGAAGAAATCTTCGAAGTCTTCTTCCAAGTCCTCATCAAGGTCTTCATCTCACAAGAAGAGCTCATCTAGCAAGGCTCGTGCTTTTGTTGGCAAGGAAATGGATTCAGAAGAGGAGTCTGCTTCTGAGGAGGCAGAGGTGGAATCTGAAGCTGAGTCCGACTCTGGCGTTACAAGTCTGGCTCTAGCCACAGCCTACGTTGCAAAGTCCATCTTCAACACTGAAGACAATGACTCCCACACCAACTCTGATGATGACAAGGACGATCCTGCTCCCACCTACTGCTTCATGGCACGCGGTGCCAAGGTAAAATCGCGTGATGCTTACTTTCAAACATCAAGTGAAGATGACTCTGATTGTGAATCTAAACCCAGCTACAAAACACTTGCTAAAATTGCTACTGAACAACAAAGGGCTATGGAACATACTCAAAAACTGTTAGACAAAAGCGATGATCTGTTGGACGCGGAAATGACACGTTCACAGTCCTTAGTTGAAGACATAAAAAATATTCATGCTAAGTATCAAGAACTTCAAAGTCTTCATGAGACGCTCTCAACCACTTATGAAAAGCTCTCCTATGATTATCTTCAAAGGAAGCAAGAGCTTGAGAAACTGAAAGCGACTCATGAAGATCTTCAAAAAGAGAATGAGTCATTTCGTGCTCAACAGATCAGTCCCGCTCAGGATGAATTTGAACCACCATGCTTAAAATGCATTGAGCGTGATAATGCTGCCTCTGTTGCTGAATGTTCCACTGCTGCTACTGTTGCTCTGTCTTCAACTACTGATGTGGTAACTAACCCCTCTTTTGAGGATACCACTACTATTACTGATGAAAATGCTAGGTTGAAGACATTGCTTGAAACAGGGATGTATAAAAGTCTGAAAGGGCATCAGACACTTTGTGATGTCCTCAAAAAGCAGATTCTGAACCGAAACCCTAGGAAAGAGGGTGTTGGGTTTGAGAGGAAAATGAATGCTGATAGTTCCTACTAGAAGCCTGAGCAGTATCCCAAAACCACATGGGTTGCTGCAAAGGAACCTTCAGTGGATCCATCCACTTTATCTGGCTTTACCTATGCTAATCCTATTATAATTGATGAATCCTTTGATGCAAACTATAAACTGTTCAAAAATCAGAATGGTGAAGTGTTTGCCAGGTATATTGGTACTAACTGCAGGAATGGACCGCCAATGAAGAAGATCTGGGTTCCTAAACGCTGTCTTGAGAATCTTCCAGTGAATGTCATCATGCAGGGAAGAAGACAAACTCCAGACCAAAGGCATCATATGGTCCAACGGCTACTTACGAACACAGGACTCAATTGAGTCACCCTAACGCCAATGTTTTGCAGGGAAATCATACTCAGACTCATGAATATGAGCGTGTGTCTTCAAACCGCTATGTTCATAGAACTAAGAACTTTTCTGCTTATTCACATGAGTATCATTCATCTCCTGCAAGGCTATTTGCTAGGGCTTCAAAGCCGAAATTCTCAGATGCTGCACTTAGACTCGTTGCTTCTAAACCACCCCTGAAAATGTGGGTGGTGAAGAAGAATTAACTCTCTTTTGCAGAATCTGCTCTCCAGCCAGCAATCAATGGCGTCCAATATAATTGCTGGGGACCTAAAACATAAAGGGACGCATGATAAAATGACTTACTATGTATTCCACATATGAATCGCTTACCTGTCATACTGTGTGCTAACTTTCATCTATGTTGTGATAATCCAAGTGTGCATCTACTGCTTATGCTTCACAACATACCTTGTGAAGCCTATCCTCCTAACTGCAGTGTAGGGCATGTCACCAAAAGCTTGAGAATGGATTATTGACAGCGGATGCACTAATCATATGACTGGTGATCAAAGTCTTCTCATGGACTCAACCTTACGTCCATCCGAGAAGAGTCAAATCACATTTGCTGACACTGGTAAAGGCAAGGTATTGGGTCTAGGTAGAGTTGCAATCTCAAAGGATCAACACATGGATAAAGTGATGCTTGTTGAATCCCTTGGATTCAACTTAATGTCTGTCTCAATGCTTTGTGACTTAAACATGATTGTGATATTTGGAAAATATCGTTGCCTTGTACTAATGGAATCTGACAAATCTCTAGTCTTTGAAGGGTATAGGAAAGGTGATCTATACATGGTAGATTTCTCAGCAGGTCCACAGCTTGCCGTATGTCTTCTTGCAAAAGCTTCAGAATGCTGGCTCTGGCATCGAAGGCTGGGGCACGCTGGCATGAGGAACTTGCACACTCTCGTCAAGAAGAAGCATGTCATAGGCATCGAAGGTGTCAAGTTCAAGAAAGATCATTTGTGTGGTGCTTGTGAAGCCGGAAAGATGACAAGGGCAAAGCACCCCTCGAAGACAATCATGACAACGTCTCAACCCTTCGAGCTGCTACACATGGACTTATTTGGACCTACTCACTACTCCACCCTCACAACAACGGCGTGTCTCTATGGCTTCGTCATTGTTGATGACTACTCAAGATATACATGGGTGCACATAATTCTCTACAAGACTGAAGTACAAGATGTCTTCAGACGATTCGCCAATCGAGCAATGAACAATTATGGCGTCAAGATCAAGCATATCAGAAGTGATAACGGCACTGAATTCAAGAACACCGGGCTTGATCTTTATCTGGATACAATGGGAATCACTCATGAATTTTCTGCTCCATACACACCTCAGCAAAACGGCATTGTTGAGCGCAAGAACAGAACCCTCATCGAGATGGCTCGAACAATGCTCGATGAGTACAAGACACCAAGAAAGTTCTGGCCTGAAGCCATTGATACAGCTTGTCATATCATCAACCGTGTCTACATCCATAAGCTTCTGGGCAAAACATCCTATGAGCTCCTTACTGGCAAGAAGCCAAATGTTAGTTACTTCAGAGTCTTTGGTGCTAGGTGCTGGATCAAGGATCCCCATCACAAGTCAAAATTTGAACCCAAAGCTCACGAAGGCTTCATGCTTGGATATGGAAAGGATTCGCACTCTTACAAATTCTTCAACCTCTTCCACTACAAAATCGTTGAAACAGTGGATGTGCGATTTGATGAAACCAATGGTTCACAAAGAGAAATTCTGCCAAGTACACTTGATGAAGCTCCTTCCAGTGAATCTATCAAGCTGATGGGAACTGGTGAAATCATGCCTTCTGAAGCACAGCCTGAAGAGGAACTTATCATTTCTGCACCAAACCAACCTGAAGACAATGCTCACACCGAAGACAATACTTCCAATGATGACAATGATCAGCATGAGCAAGGTCTTCGTCCAGTTCATCCTCGTGTTGCAAATGAAGTACAAATTGAGAAGATAATTGACAGCATCAATGCGCCTAGTCCGCTCACTCGCTCAAGAGCAACACAGTTAGCAAACTTCTGTGGGCACTTTTCATTTGTGTCAATATCAGAACCCAAGAAAGTTGCTGAAGCCTTTATGGAACCTGAATGGATTCAAGCCATGCAAGAAGAACTTCAACAGTTCAAGCTGAACAATGTTTCGGAACTGCTCAAGCGCCCTGACCCTCGCAAGCATAACATTATTGGAACAAAGTGGATATATCGAAACAAGCAAGATGAGCATGGTCAAGTCGTCAGAAACAAAGCACGTCTTGTGGCTCAAGGATATACTCAAGTTGAAGGAATTGACTTTGATGAAACATTTGCTCCTGTTGCTAGGCTTGAAGCTATTCACATACTGCTAGCCTATGCTAATCATCACAACATCTTGCTATATCAAATGGATGTAAAGAGTGCATTTCTCAATGGCAAGATTGAAGAAGAAGTATATGTCGCACAACCACCTGGCTTTGAAGATCCAAAACATCCTGATATGGTGTACAAGCTAAACAAAGCACTGTATGGTCTCAAACAAGCTCCTCGTGCCTGGTATGATACAATCAAAGACTTCCTGAAGAGCAAAGGCTTAAAACCTAGATCCCTCGATCCCACACTCTTCACGAACACATATGATGGTGAACTATTTGTGTGCCAAATATATGTGGATGACATAATCTTCGGCTCCACCAACCAGAAGTACAGTGATGAGTTTGGGTACATGATGCAAGAGCAATATCAAATGTCCATGATGGGTGAGCTGAAGTTCTTCCTCGGTCTTCAAATTCGTCAGCAACGAAATGGCATCTTCATATCTCAAGAAAAGTACCTCAAAGATTGTCTGAAGAAGTTTGGAATGGAAGACTGCAAAGGCTACACGACGCCAATGCCAGCCAAACACCATCTTGGTCCCCATGACAATGGTAAACAGTTTGATCAAAAGGTATACCGCTCCATGATTGGTTCTTTGCTTTATCTAGGACAGATATTATGCTTAGTGTTTGCATGTGTGCTCGATTCCAAGCGGCACCAAAGGAATCGCATCACTTAGCTGTGAAGCGAATTCTTTGATATTTGGCTTACACCCCAACACTCGGATTATGGTATCCAAAGGGCTCAAGGTTTTACCTAGTTGGATTCTCAGATGCTGATTATGCTGGTGACAAGGTGGATCGCAAGTCAACATTAGGCACTTGTCATTTTCTTGGTCGATCACTTGTCTGTTGGTCTTCAAAGAAGCAGAACTGTGTATCACTCTCAACTGCTGAATCTGAATACATTGCTGCTGGATCCTGTTGTGCTCAGCTTCTATGGATGAAGCAAACTCTCAAGGATTATGGCATCAACCTGAAACAAGTACCTCTCTTCTGCAACAACGAAAGTGCCATCAAGATTGCCAACAATCCAGTCCAGCACTCGAAGACAAAGCACATTGAAATTCGTCATCACTTTCTCAGAGATCATGTTATGAAGAAAGATATAGATATCATGCATGTCAACACTGAAGAGCAACTGGCAGATATCTTCACAAAGCCCTTGGATGAGAAAAGGTTTTGCAAGTTACGATGTGAGCTAAATATCTTGGAATCCTCAAATGTCCTGTGATCAGGCACACATCCTAACACTTATGCATATAGATGACTTAGATGTGCAACACACAAAGAAATGTATATCTTCAATCAATGAAGATTTACACTCTGAGTGTGAATACATTAACATGGAATTTGACTTCGGAGCGCCACGATAATTGTGCGCCGTGTCTGAGTCTAATACTTCCTATACGGTGGGTAACGCCACCACCAAATTTCTCTGTTTGAAGTGTTTCACTCATGGCGTTACTTTTGCAAAGACTTCGCATTTGGTTTGTCTTCAGTTTCAATTTATCTTCATGATTTTCTGCGCTATGATGATTTGATTGCATATATGTATACACACTAGCGCTCTGTCATCTACATCATTCACTTATAGCTATGTCTTCAAGCTGAATCTTTTGAACTAAGTGAATGTAATCGGACCCTAACCTCTCTATCCTTCCTATCTCAAACTCTATCTGTCCAAATCATATGCATTCTACTGAAACTGTCGAATGTCTTCTCCGCGTCCTAGTCAGCAGAAGACAAAGAGACAAACATTAAATCTGTTGTAAATGACTTATCTTTATTGTTGAAATCCGAAGAAGCCAGAACAACTCTCCGACATGCCTGGCGGGCGTGGGAACGTGGGAAAATTATAAGTATGTTGCATGCTTGCCACGTACCCCTCAGATGTGAACCGCCAGGGGCACCAGCGTAATTGCGCTGTGTCTCTCACCTACTTATAAATACTTGTCCCCTGCGGTACAGAAATCCTTCTTCCACCTCTCCACCTCCGTCAAAACCCTAGTGCCACTGCTAGCTCGCGACGACGCCAGCGACGAAGCGCTTAGCTGCTGCGACTTCTCCGACGCCATCCTCACGCCGGCCGCGGACATCGTCCTCTCCGCCGTCGCCATAGGTGTCCTCCATCGCCAAGTTAGGGCACGGTGGGCTGAACTGCTCGGTCTCTCATTCTTCCCATCTAGCAGTTCATCGTGCGGTAATTATAACTCTATTTTTACCACCTTTTTTATCTTCATAGATTCATCCTACTTACCGAAAGTGGTTTCTACCTACTCAATGTTAGATCTATTCTGTCTGCATCTCATAATGCCTAGTCTATTCACTTAGATTTCCTATCTAGTTTGATTCCTCACTTGTACTTATTCACGGATTGGTACAAATCTAGAACCAACTCACCACATATAAGTGAATGTCTTCGCATCATGAGGTCAATGTCTTCAAACTGATTTATCTTCAAAATCTTCTGAGAATGCATATGACCTCTTCCCCTTCCCTCGCATCTCTAATGCTGTCACAGGTACATGTCCGTGGGAGAATCCCTTGGTTCTCATAGTCTGCATTCGTTTGCAGAATACTTACAACATCATATCAATTCTCCTGAAGCCAGTTCCTTCTTGACCAGCAAGCATAAATCTCTGAAGCCTCTGACCATACTAAAGCCATTCAGCTTGGAGTTCATGGCTGCAGAAAAATCAGCAAGGAAGGGTGGCAGACAGCATCGTGGGGGAACTTCAAAGGATCTGCCTGAGGATCTGGCAGAAATGTATAAAACAGATCCTGAAGAAGATTACAATCAGCGCAAGACTCGAATCCAATGGATTCGACGCTATTGGGCTGAACAGTGGTACAAGTACAAGTTCGTCACCCAGGAGTACGCAGAGAAAAATGCTATCAAGAGCCCTTGGGGTGATATTCTCTATTGAGGCCTTCCCCCCAAGAACAAAGCTGAAGCCATTGCGCAAGAATTCTATCCTTGCATGGTCCGTGGGCCACAACCTGAAGAAGCCGACCCAACATCATTGCTCTGGTGTCGTGACGACAATCTCTTCAAGCGCAACTTCCAGTTTGCTAAGGCTTCGGCAAAGGAAAACAAGAAGTCACGGGGATTAGACTTCAATCCTGGTCCCTCTGCTCCCCATGATGATGGCACACGTGAAGCTGAAGAAAATAGAATTGGCCCCTTTGCAAACCTTGATGGCCTCATCACTTACATCTTGGTCCAAGGTGCCAAGGTAGATCATTCTGATAATGATGCTGACACTGATGAAGCCCCAGCTCCTCCTTCGAAGCCACAGAAGCAAAAGAAGCTAAAGGCTTCTAAATCAGCACCTCCAAAAGCTTTACGCGCGAAGCCTCTGGCCACTGCACCTCCTGAAGCCAGTGTGCAGTCTGAAGATCAATCCCGTATCTCCAAGAAGACGAAGAAGAAAAAGCAACTTGTCAGGCATACTGATCAAGCCTTGACTCCTGCCGCTATTCTGCGTGAAGAACCCATTGATCTATCAAGTGATGAAGATCTTGCTGATGATGCTCTTGAGCAGCTGATAAAGAGCAAGGAAGAAGCAGAAATCTTCAACAACTTGCCTCTCTTTGATGTGGCCATCATCCACAATTTCATTGATGAGTGGTTCGACACCCCCAATGTTAGCTTTGAAGATTTACAGCTTCCCATTGGCCTCAGTGTCGCCTTCAATGGCACCATTGCTTCTAAGCTGGCTCTCGCTCAGCGAATCGTTGAGCTCTTATGAGAAGGCTCAATTCAAGAAGCATGTGGCCAAGCTAAGTGTTCAAGACGTCCGAAACTTCAAAGTCATGATGCATGAGCTTAAAGAAGCTTTTCTGAAGAAGCGCCAAGAAGCTCAAGGCTCTCGCGAGCGTATGAAAAATTTGGCTGATAAGTGTGTGCTTGCCTACAATGAGGCTGAGAAGCGCAAGTCACTTGGCCGTCCTGGCATTGACCCCAGGATGGCTGCAAAGAAAAAGAAGAAGCTTCCTGCTGATCAGCCTGCACCTTCAAGCCAAGAATCTCCTCGCATTATCTTCCCAAGTAGCATGACTGGCTCGAAGCCAAAGGCCACCACAACCGCTTCAGAACAGAAGAAGACGAGGGCTGCCGAGGCTGAAGCCAGAAAGAGGAACAATACTGAAGCCTCTAATGCCGCTCCCTCCATGAAGAAGCGCAAGACCAAGAAGGGTCGGGCTGCTCCCACAGAGCCCCTTGTTGTTGAACCCATCTTAGTGGTTCGTCCTACATCTGCATCCCAAGAACTTCGCATAACTGTTCATGAGCCTGCTTCCACAGAGGCTCCTGAAGCTGAAGATATACCAGCAGCTGAACCCACCGCTGCTGAAGACATTGGTCATCATGACAATGTTGAAGATGATGAAGTTCTTCCTCAGATTGAATATAATGTGGTATCATCGCCTGTTCGTACGAACAGCGAAATCATCAGCATTGGTCGTCCTCTAACGCCAATTGCTCAGGATGCTTCATGGGCTGATCACCCGCAAGAACAAGAAACCCCAAGTACTCCCCAACAACATCAACTAACCACACCATCCGTCCAAGTTGAAGAGGATGAGGACCTTCCTACTCCATCTCCAAAGGCGTCGCCTATACTACAAAGGCTTCGCAAAGGACCAAGGCCTCAAGTCTCTCTTTCGAGCGTTCCAGAAGGAGAAGTGCACCGTTAACCTGTTGCACGTCAAGTGTTCTTTGAAGCCACTCCAACTATGAATGTCTCTGTGTCTGAAACACAAGCTGCTGAAGACAATCCGGCTGCATCAGCTGATGAAGAACGTCAAGAAGAGTGTGTCTCTACTCCCCCCATGCCTGAAGAAACAGTTCATGAAGTGAATGTGTCTGTGCCTGACCCTCCAGCTCGTCAAGTGCAGGTTGAAAATCCTGAAGCCGCCACAACCAACGCAAGTGAAGCCAATGACGTTGTCATGGCTGACGCTAATGTGGAGCTTGAACCAACCAGTGTGCCTGAAGCTAATGAGGCCACTGCACCTGAAGCTAATGAGGCTACTGCTCCTAAAGCACCTGTTGTGCAGCCTGAAGCCTCAGCTGCTGCCATTGCTCCTATTCCGCCCCCAAGGCCCTATACAATTGAGCAAGCATACAACCATGGCGAGCTCATCACAGTAAGATGGCCCGTTCTGGTCCCTCCTCCTAATGTCTCTGTTCCTCAATTTGACTATTACATTAAGCATAGGCCTCAGGTCCAGAAGCCCAAGCCAAGACTGCCAAGGTTTCCTGGTACTGCCACCGCTGTCGGGTCTTTCGATGCAAATGGCTTCAAGAGCCACAACACATTCTTTGACAGCTCGAAGAACCCCTACACGAAGCCACGAATATCATCAGATCGGTTCTGGAGTCATCGGCAGTGAAGCTATTACTCCTATGTTCTGTATGATCAAGGGCGCATTTTCCCTCATATGCGCCTCGACACTGAAGCCATTACTGGACTGCCCTGCTTAGAAAAAGCACTTGACTGCTTTCATTATGCTGGGCTGCTCAGTTTTGTCACAAATAAAGAAAACTAGAAGGAAGAGCTATTGCTTCAATTCTATGCTACTCTGCACATTCGCGGCTACAACAGAGATACGAAGACATGGGTTCTCGAGTGGATGACCGGAAATGTCCATCATGAAGCCAAAGCTATGGATATCATCGAGCTTACAGGCCTATCCACTCCAGGAGAACTCTATGAACCTGGTTGTCAAAATCACCGCAATGCTTTGGAAAGCATCTTTCATAAGCCTGAACCCAATATGAGTCAGATGTTGAGCATGATGAAGCCTTTGCCACGTGATGCTGAATATCCAACAGAGTTCTTTGTTGAAGACCTTGAGTATCTGCCACGCACCATATATCACATCATCAGGCGAACTCTATGGCCTATCAAAGGACATTCATCATCGGCAAAGCTTGAAGGAGCTATGAAGACTTTGGTCTTCTACATTCTCAATGGCATCAGCTTCAATGCGCAAGATTTCTTCATCAGACAACTTGCTGCTTCTGGCTCCGACCTATTTGGTCTTAAGTTTTATGCTCCATGGGTCATGCTCCTCATCAAGCGACACTCATCTGTCAACTATCAACCTTCTGCTCGCAATCATGTGATTTTTCTACCTGAAGTTGATATGTCAGTTGAAGCTATATACCCTGATCCTGCTAAGAAGCCTCTTTGTCTTTAGAATGCCAAGCACCAAAGCTTCACTCAGCCTATTGAAGGTGTTCAAGCAGCGACACGAATCTATCCTTTGGCTGGAAATACTCGCCTACCTCATCGAGCACCTACTGAAGCCACTGAAAGCACCATTGCCCAAAGGCCTCGGAAGCGTTCTCGCGTTCTCAATGACCGAGAACTTCTTGTGGCCCTTCATCAGAAATAGGATAAGCATCATTTCTGGCTCAAGAGACAGATGCAAAGCATCTTAGTGGATGTCAATCGCATTCGCAACCTTGCCACCAAGAATGCCTTTGTTGCTCATGAGACTTGCCGGCGATCATGGAAGAGTTTGACCCTGCTTAGTGCTGAAGCAGATCTTCAAGATGATGGCTTCAATGAAAGATTCCAGTTTGACTCCACTCCTCCCAGGACTGCTGTCCTACGTCGTACTCCATCTCTTGAAGACTCTGAATATTCTTCCTCCGCGGCGACGGTAAATGCCAGAGTGATCGATGATGAAGATGATGCTACTTCACCACCTCCTACAACTGCACGCATCGACACTGCACCAAGTTCATCTGCACCGCCACCCAACGACGACGACCCTGCTGCTTCACCTACTCATGTTAACGAGTAGATGCTCTATGTCTTCAAACCTTTTTTGTCCTTACTGACAAAAGGGGGAGAAGCATATGAGTTGATAGTCTTCAAGCCGGTTCATATGGGCGGTTGCATTATATTTCGCTGTGTGCTTACAACTCTTGCCTTTTTTGAAACATTTGGTTCTCTGAGTTGTAACACCTAAACTTGATGGTCGTCTGCTACTTATTTGCTTCACTGTGATGCGATGATAAATTCCGCATGTGCGATGGTAACTTCCGCACTTAGATCATTCTGCAGACGTCCATTTTTCATTATGCATGTCATTCTACTTGCTATATCAGTTCATGCATGATAAATTATCTTCATAAATTGAAGTGGATCTATACAAGTACAACCTGCCATGTGCATTTGCATTCCAAAAGCAAATTACTTACATGCACATCGTCAGGGGGAGCCCTTGCAACTTATGAAGACTATTTCCTATCCTTACAATTTCACATATTTATCCCTGTTGAAAACTTCAACCAGTTTGTCATCAATCACCAAAAAGGGGGAGATTGTAAGTGCATCTAGTGCCACCCCTAGTTGGTTTTGGAGTATTGACGACAAAGTTGGTTGACGGACTAATGCGTTTGTGAGAATTGCAGGATAACGCAGGTAGTGTCCCTCATTGACTCGGTTTACCTACCGGAGATGACCCCTAAAAATGTATGAAGACATTGAAGACAATGGTGGTATGAGAAGATATTTATATTGAAGACTATGACATGAGAAGACATTGCGTGAAGACTATGGAGCGTGAAGACTGTGTGGATTCGTTACTTCCTTTTCTTCTTTGTTGAGTCATAGGAACCACCGTACTGTTAAGTGGGGTCCAAGTGAACTAAGTCAGAGTGACTGAAGTGATGCTCAACTCAAAGCCTATGTCTTCGAGCGAAGACAATGAGAGCAAACCTTATCCAGAGCTGGATGAGTCAGCTTTGCTTGTAGCCTAAGTAAAGTTGCCGCGTGTGTTTGAAATCTGACCGTTGGAACACGTGTCAGTTCCTTAGTGACCCAGGGTCATTTTGGACAAATCAGGTCGGGTTGCCTAGTGGCTATAAATAGCCCACCCCCTACACCATAAATTGGTGGCTACTCAGAGTTAGTATATGGCTTTTGTCGTTTGAGAGCAACCCACCTCGAAGCATTTGAGAGAGAGAAATCCTTGCGAGGACAAAGCCCAAACACCCAGAGCCAAAGAGTGTTAGGCATCACTGAAGTCTTTCTGTCTGTGTGACCTGAAGACTTATTACACTTGAGGACTGTGTATCCTCCAGCCGGTTAGGCGTCGCGTTCTGAGCATCCAAGAGTCATTGTGGATTGCCGAGTGAACGAAGTCTGAGAAGGTTTGGAAGTCTACCTTGAAGACTTACCAGAGTGATTGCGCGAGGACTAAGTGTCCTTAGCTCAAGGGGAATAAGGTGAAGACACGGTCTTTTGAGTTGAATCTCAGCCTCCCTAACCAGACGTACAGTTGTCACAGCAACTGGAACTGGTCCAACAAATCATGTGTCTTCAACAAGTGACTGGTTCTATCTCTTCCCTCCTTTATTTTGAGTTTGTCTTCGTGAAGTCATTGCTTATCTGTCTTATCTGATTGACTTCATTGCTTGACTACTATTGTTGATTGGCTTCCTACTATCTTCCATCCTGATTCTACTACCTAGCTGCTATTAGTCTTCGTATGTTAACGCTATTGCATACTTGACTATGGCTTACTTGTTGTAGTTTACCTTCCGTTGCATATCAATTAGGTCATTTCTATTGTTTGTCTTCGAAACTTCCATGTTTTGAAGACTTTGATAAAAATCGCCTATTCACCCCCCCCCTCTAGTCGATAACTAGCACTTTTAGTACATACACATCATCTATCTGAATTATGGCATGGCAACCCATTTAATAAAGACATCATATAGTTATATCATCTCATCATGTTTAGTGTATACAGTCATCATATTTTGAATTATGGCATTCTATCCGTGAATGTATGTGAATTATGGCATGCCAACCTATTTAGTAAATACATTATATAGTTATATCATGTCATCCTGTTTACATAGTCATCATATTTTGAACTATGTCTTTCCATCTTTTTTAGTTAGCCATCATAATGTGAAATTGTGTCATGCTATCCTGTTTAGTTAGCCATCATATATGTGAAATTGTGTCATGCTATCATGTTTGGTTAGACAACATAAATGTGAATTATTTCATGCCCTCTTTTATTCCCCACTATCCATTGCACCTGTCTATCATACAATATCTATACTTTCAATTACTTTTCTGGTTTATCAGCCATTTGAATTGGAGAGGGTGATGACAGTAAGGGAGTAACAACACGGTCTTTAGAAAAGAAAGTGCTACCAGTTGATGCAGATAGAACCACGATTGTACTTGCCCAAGGACCAGATCCACCACACATAACCCAGACTCTCGTAGATTGTACCCCTACCCAGTTGGACAGAGAACCAGCTACACCCCTTCTAACCCCAACCCCGACAGATAGTAACCCAGTTCTAGTTGACACGACACCGTCTCCACCATAGAGCACCCAAACACGAGCAGTTAGTAAGGGAAATGCAGTGCCCAAAGCACAAGGACCACCACTCGGAATCCCAGATCGACGCTTAAAGGAGAAGAAGATTTGTTCTTAGGTCAGGTTCTGTAGCTATGGTTCATACTCCTTTGCTCTTGCATTACTGTATTTACTCATACCAACTATTTTCAAATTTGAAGGATGGAATTGAAACTCCAATGGTGCAACAGGTATGTTTTAAACCCGTTTCTTTAACTGGTTTGCTGTTCTAACCTGCTCTATGTTGATTTCAGTTTCAACTGAATAAACAGTTATGTTCTCATGTCATGCACATTACAAGTGTTGTTATTGCTCTATAGTTTCCCACACTTATATTATGTCTATTCTGCTTTGTCTTGAACAAATATTATTTGAACTGTGTCTCTATCTTGATTTGGCAACCAAAACTAGAATGATATAGACCATAAAGTGACCATGGTACATAGATATATGTTTGTTTCATGCTGTTATCATGTCCACTTTACTACTGAACTCATTTACCAAAATAAGTTTCATACAACATGGTAAACCTGTGATGTGTCTACTTGTTTCTCTTTTAGAATGCGGACAAAATATTGGAGAACAGTACCGCGTTATGCAATGGTAAAGGAAGTAATGCAGATAAGGTTCAAGATAGTGAGACATCCCTGTTGGTCTCCAAGAAAGCTGATAAAAACTATCTTGACGACAGTGAGAGAACCCAAAAGTCCTGTCTTGATGTAGTGTTCGAGTTACTGGCCACTACTGCCGGCACAAGCTCTTCGAACTCACTGCCTGAATCAGTTTGTCTTCTTGAGTCTCAACTTAAAGTTGAAAGATATCGATCAGATGTGCTGCAATGGGAAGCTGAAGGACTGAGGAAGTCCCTGCAAAATTCAGATGCATACTTCCTGGTGCAACATCAAGCACTGGAGGATTTAAGCGCCAAACAAGAGAAAGTTAATAAGCTTGCTAAGCATCTTGCCAGCATTATAGGTACCCAGGATATTGTTTCTTGAGATCTTATGAAGTGGTTTCAGTTCTGGATTTGTTTTGCTGCGGCGTTTATTTGCGCTGGTCGCCAACTTTGGCAACCAGTGTATATGATATGATGCTTTGTTCCCTATGTTTGCACTGGTGGTGAACTTTGATGACTTGTGGATGTAATATGTGTAATAGTCATGATAGCCTAGCGTTAGTTGCTTGCTTATTCATTTCCTTGTTGTCTTGTTTATTTGTTTGCTTGTAGTCAGTGCAGTTATTTTTCCGCGGTTTGATAGTGGCCGCAATAACCTATTTTTTAAAACTAGGCCACAATAACCATGGGCTACATATTTACTGTAGTGACACTGGGCCTCCTACCGGCCGTAGAAACAATGGGCCTTCTACGGGCCATAGAAACAATGGGCCTTCTATGGGTCGTATCGTCAATGGGCCTTATATGGGTCGTATGATCGATTGGCCAAACATGGGACAATAACAGACCGCATTATGGTCGTAAACGGGCTAGAGTTGGAATCATCCATTCATGGGCCGACCATAATGGGGCGCCGTTAATAGGACGTATTTGATGACGCTATGAAAACGGCCCAACGTATTAACAGGCCACAAACGGGCCGACTATAACAACGGGCTGAATTTGGCCCACAAGCAGAAAATGACAGTACCGGGCCATAAGTAACTGAATGCTGGAAATGACCCAAGAATAAATGGGCCCTGAGAAGGCCGAAAGATAACATGGGCTGGAAACGGCCCAATGGAATAATGGGTCGTTAATGGGTATAAAGTGATACACTGTTTATTACGGGCCAGTTTCACCACGGGTCGTTAATGGGCCAAGAGTTACAAAGGGCCTCATATGGGCCGAAAGATGTCATGGGCCATACATGGGCCGAAAGTTAAAACGGGCTGGTATCATATATTGGACGGCCCATATGACGCTACTGGGCCTAATTCAATAGGTCGTAACGGGCCCTGGGTTAGCGGGTTGTAAATGGGCTATATGCGAATAGGCCGTTAATAGGCTTTCAGTTGGCCAGCCTGCCACTGAGGGAGTCCTGGACTAGGGGGTGTCCGGATAGCCGAACTATCATCGTTGGCCGGACTCCAAGACTATGAAGATACAAGATTGAAGACTTCGTCCCGTGTCCGGATGGGACTTTCCTTGGCGTGGAAGGCAAGCTTGGCGATACGGATGTGTAGATCTCCTACCATTGTAACCGACTCTGTGTAACCCTAGCCCTCTCTGGTGTCTATATAAACCGGAGGGTTTTAGTCCATAGGACGCACAACAATCATACCATAGGCTAGCTTCTAGGGTTTAGCCTCCTTGATCTCGTGGTAGATCTACTCTTGTACTACCCATATCATCAATATTAATCAAGCAGGAGTAGGGTTTTACCTCCACCGAGAGGGCCCAAACCTAGGTAAAAACACCGTGTCCCTTGTCTCCTGTTACCATCCGCCTAGACGCACAGTTCGGGACCCCCTACCCGAGATCCGCCGGTTTTGACACCGACATTGGTGCTTTCATTGAGAGTTCATCTGTGTCGTCACCCATAGGCCCGATGGCTCCTTCGATCATCAACAACGACGCGGTCCGGGGCGAGACTTTTCTCCTCGGACAGATCTTCATATTCGGCGGCTTCGCACTACGGGCCAATTCACTTGGCCATATGGAGCAGATCAAAAGCTACGCCCCTGGCCATCAGGTCAGATTTGGAAGTTTGAACTATACGGCCGACATCCGTGAAGACTTGATCTTCGATGGATTCGAGCCACAGCCGAGCGCGCCGCACTGTCGCGAGGGGCATGATTTAGCTCTGCTGCCGGACAGTGCCCTGGAGGCCGCACAAGAGTCCTCTCCAACCCTTAGCTCGGAGCCGACTGCGCCGATCGAGGATGGGTGGCTAGACACCGCCTCGGGGGCTGCTACCTCTGCGGTGATAGAGCCGAATACCGACCCTGCCTTTCGCAAAGCCCGTAACTCCGAGGTGCCGGACTCCTCGCCGGACTCCGAACCTCCCGCGCCCCTGCCAATCGAGTCCGATTGGGCACCGATCATGGAGTTCACCGCTACAGACATCTTTCAGCACTCGCCTTTTGGCAACATCCTGAATTCGCTAAAGTGTCTCTCTTTATCAGGGGAGCCCTGGCCGGATTATGGTCAAGACAGTTGGGATGCGGACGACGAAGAAATTCGAAACCCACCCACCACCCACTTCGTAGCCACTGTCGATGACTTAACCGACATGCTAGACTTCGACTCCGAACACATCGACAGTATGGACTACGATGCCGGAGACGACCAAGAACCAGCACCCACAGGGCACTGGAAAGCCACCTCATCATACGACATATACATGGTGGACATCCCAAAGGATGGGAATGGCAATGGAACAACGGAGGATGACCCCTCCAAGAAACAGCCTAAGCGCCGGCGTCAGCGGCGCCGCTCCAAATCCCGCCACAGCAAGAATGGAGATTCCGGCACAGGAGACAATAACACCCCGGATAGTGCCGAAGACAACCCCCTCCAGCAAGATTCAGCACAGGAGGATGGAGAAACCAGCCCTCATGAGAGAGCGCCAGACAAAGAGGTAGAGGACAATCATTATATGCCTCCCTCCAAAGACGAGGCAAGCCTCGAAGACGACGAATTCGTCGTGCATGAGGATCCCGTCGAACAAGAGCGTTTCAAACGCAGGCTTATGGCTACAGCAAACAGCCTCAAGAAAAAGCAGCAACAACTTAGAGCTGATCAAGACTTGCTAGCAGACAGATGGACTGAAGTCCTTGCGGCCGAAGAGTATGAACTCGAACGCCCCTCCAAAAGCTACCCAAACACAAGCTGCTGCCCCGATTAGAGGAGGAAGCACATAAACCTACATCACCAGCGCACAATACGGCCGACCAGCCACCTCGTGGCCGCGACAGAGAGGCCTCTAGGCCCTCCACTAAAGCCATACCCCGGCGTCGCTCGAAAAGCACAAAGCCACGAGGGAATGCGCCGGACTTACGAGACATATTGGAGGATAAGGCAAGACAAACAAGATTGATCTACGGATCGCGTGGGTGCCCCACCATACGTGACGACAACCGTCACGCTGGATACAGCAATGTCGGCCGGGCCGAACACAGTAGACAAAGCTCGCTTGAGATGCGTCGTGACATCGCCCAATACAGAGGCGCCGCACACCCACTATGCTTCACAGACGAAGTAATGGATCATCAAATCCCCGAAGGTTTCAAACCCGTAAACATTGAATCCTACGATAGCACAACAGATCATGCGGTTTGGATCGAAGACTACCTCCTTCATATCCACATGGCCCGTGGTGATGATCTTCACGCCATCAAATACCTCCCACTCAAGCTTAAAGGACCAGCTCGGCATTGGCTCAACAGCTTGCCAGTAGAATCAATTGGGTGTTGGGAGGACCTGGAAGCCGCATTCCTTGAGAACTTCCAGGGCACATATGTGTGACCACCAGACGCCGATGACCTAAGCCACATAATCCAGCAGCCAGACGAATCGGCCAGACAATTCTGGACGTGGTTCTTAACCAAGAAAAATCAAATCGTCGATTGTCCGGATGCAGACGCCTTTGCAGCCCTCAAACATAACATCCGCGATGAGTGGCTTGCCCGGCACCTAGGACAGGAAAAGCCAAAATCTATGGCAGCCCTCACATCACTCATGACCCGCTTCTGTGCGGGAGAGGACAGCTGGCTAGGCCGCAGTAACAACCTCACCAAAAATTCTGGTAGTTCGGATACCAAGGATAGCAATGGCAGGTCGCGTCGCAATAAGCACAAGCGCCGCATTAACGGCAATAATGCTGAAGATACGGCAGTCAACGCCGGATTCAGAGGCTCTAAACCCGGTCAGCGGAAAAAGCCATTCAAAAGAACTACTCCGGACCCGTCCAATTTGGACCGAATACTCGATCGCTCGTGCCAGATACACGGCACCCCCGAAAAGCCAGCTAATCACACCAACAGGGATTGTTGGGTGTTCAAGCAGGCAGGCAAGTTAATTGCCGAAAACAATGACAAGGGGCTGCATAACGATGACGAGGAAGAGACCCGGCCGCCGAACAATAGAGGACAGAAGGGTTTCCCCCCACAAGTACGGACGATGAACATGATATATGCAACCCACATACCCAAAAGGGAGCGGAAGCATGCGCTCAGGGACGTATACGCGATGGAGCCAGTCGCCCCAAAGTTCAATCCGTGGTCCTCCTGCCCGATCACTTTTGATCGAAGGGACCACCCCACTAGCATCCGCCATGGCGGATTCGCCGCATTGGTTTTAGACCCAATCATCGACGGATTTCACCTCACTAGAGTCCTGATGGACGGCGGCAGCAGCCTGAACCTGCTTTATCAGGATACAGTGCGCAAGATGGGCATAGACCCCTCAAGGATTAAACCCACAAAGACGACCTTCAAAGGCGTCATACCAGGTGTAGAGGCCAATTGTACAGGCTCAGTTACACTTGAAGTGGTCTTCAGATCCCCAGATAACTTCCAAAGCGAGGAGTTAATCTTCAACATAGTTCCGTTCCGCAGCGGCTATCATGCACTGCTCGGACGAACCACATTTGCAAAGTTCAATGCGGTGCCGCACTACGCATACCTGAACCTCAAGATGTTAGGCCCTCAAGGAGTCATCACGGTCAACGGAAACACCGAACGCTCTCTCCGAACGGAGGAGCATACAACAGCTCTCGCTGCGGAAGTACAGAGTAGCCTCTCAAGGTAATTCTCGAGTCCGGCCGTTAAGCGACCGGACACCATCAAGCGCGCCCGAAGTAACCAACAACAAGACCACCTGGCACGTTTCGAGCACGCGTAGCAATGCGGCCCCAACCCCAGCCCTCGCAAAATCGTGAGACCAGTACTACGCGTACATCACTACGCTCTGGAGATACCATGGGCATAGGGGGAGGGGCACGACCACGGCATGCCCAGAGTGCGGCTCAACCACACCAGGGGCTCCCAAATGTGTCATCTTTTTTTTCTTTTTCTCTTTCTTCCTTTTTTCTTCTTATCCTCAGGACTCCGTTTCCTAGAAGCCCTGTCCGGCGGTAGACCTGCCGAACACACGATGCAACAGCCAGGGAAGCAGAAAGGCTACGACGAGTATCCAGGTGGTCTCCATTACGAGCATTATACCTGTTTTATACACCATTCTGCAGCCCACCCCTGGAGGGGGACATGTTAAATAATCCCACCCTTGCTTATCGCACTATTTGTATCGTTCTGCCTTCATTGCAGTATTTTTCGAATAAACAATGCATCACTTTTTTCCTATCGTTGCATTCCTTTTTATATATGTTCACTTATGACATGTTGCACCCGTATGCTTTTGTACGGCCAAATACACCAGGGGCTTAAGTTCCCCAAATTATGGTGTGATAAGTCCGAACACTTTCACAAGTGCGGCAGCCCGAACTTATAGCATTATATGCATCAGCTCTGAATCATGTCTTGGGTCAATAGTTGGGTTTACCCGGCTCCCATGTTTTGGTACCTTACGTTCCGTTATATCGGCTAAGGTATCGCTGGGAGAACCACTGCGATTGTGCCCCAGTTGAGTTGGGTCGAGCACCTCAGTGGAGAAAGCTAAACTGACCGCCATGATAAGGCGAGAGCTGCTCGCTGTTCAAGAGGTCTTTTCGAGTCCCTAAAGACTTATGCCGCTTAGAGCGAAGAGCTGGCTTTGTCCGGCCCCAGGCGTGGATAGCGCCCCGAATTCGGTCTTCCGAACACTAGGGGCTTCGCCAAAATTTAAAATTATAGAATTCTATGGCTAAGTGAGAGTGTTCAAGCATTATAAGTCTAGTTGCCTCGTTCGTCGTGTTGAGCACCTCCCTAGAAGGACCAAAAAATGGGAACAAGAGCGCTCATGTTTATCCCAAACACCCCAACACTCGTGGCATGGGGGCAGAAGCCAACGACTTGCCATCTCTCAGATTTGATAAACGGCCGCACAGAAGGTAATATTTTAAATTAACAAGCGTTGCTTAGCGCATATGAACAAAGTTTTCAGCGCACAGGATAACAAAATTCGAGTCTACTCAAAAATTACATCTTTGGAGCATTCACCTGCAATAATGCGGGCACCCTTCAGGACACCCTTATAATACATCTTGGGCGTGCGATACTCCTTGCCCGGCGGTGGCGCGTCCGTCACAAGCTTCTCGGCGTCCATCTTGCCCCAGTGCACCTTAGCGCAGGCAAGGGCCTGACGGGCACCTTCAATGCAGGCGGAGTGCTTGATGACGTCAACCCATGGACAGGCATCCACCAGCCGCCGCACCAGACCGAAGTAGCTCCCAGACATGGCTTCCTTGGGCCACAGCCGAACTATGAGGCCCTTCATGGCCTATTCGGCCACCTTGTGGAGCTCGACTAGCTGCTTCAGCTGGTCGCTCAGGTGCACCGGATGTCCGGCCTCAGCATACTGAGACTAGAACACCTTTTCCGTCGAGCTCCCCTCCTCAGCTCTGTAGAACGCGGCAGCATCGGACACGCTACGGGGCAGATCTTTGAACGCTCCTGGAGAGCTCCGAATTCGGGTAAGTAACAAGTAATTCACTTTTACATGCTTGCTTTGCATGAAGAATGCCTTACCCGCCGCTATCTTCTTTACTGCCTCGATTTCCTGGAGGGCCTTTTGGGCTTCGGCCTTAGCGGCTTTGGCACTCTCAAGAGCCGACGCGAGCTCGGACTCTCGAGTCCTCGAGTCACACTCCAAACTTTCGTGTTTCTCCACGAGATCCTGGAGCTCTTATCGTACCTCCGCCACCCGCGCCTCCTGCTTCTCTCGCTCGGTGTGTTCTGCGACCGCATTGCGTTCGGCCGCGGACACCGCCTCCTTCAGGGCCGCCACCTCGTTCGTAATCCCTGAAGTACCCACGTTATTCCGGTCTTTTTTTCGCAACCAAAATCCTTTTCTATAAGGTACAACTTTAATAAGGTGTTACTTACCTTCCTTGTCCTCGAGCTGCTTCTTGGCACGGCCGAGATCGATCTCGGACCGCTCGAGGCTCTGCTTCAAGGCATTGACCTCTGCAGTCAGTGCGGCAGAGGTCAGCAGCGCAGCCTGCATTCCCATATTGACATATTTGTGTTAGACTCTTGCGTATATCTTTTTAGATCCTCAATTCGGCTTTTCTTTTCGAACACCGAACCGAGCATCAGGGGCTACTGTCTATGCGGTACTATTTTTACATATCTTAAAAACATACCTCAAAGCCTGTTAGAAGGCTGGTGCAGGCTTCGGTCAGCCTGCTCTTGGCGGACTGAACCTTCCGAATCACCGCACTCATGACAGTGCGGTGCTCCGCATCGATGGAAGCACCATTGAGCGCCTCCAGCAAGTTATCCGGCGCCTCCGGTTGGACGGAGGCCACCGGTGTCGTTGTCTCGCCCTTCTCACGAAGGGGCCGCCCACTGGACTCCGGAACCACCAAGGGTTCCGGTGCGGAGTCCGGTCCAAAGTCCGGGAGGTTGCCCTGCGGCACCTCCGGGGCCTCCTGCTGGAAATATGCCCTAGAGGCAATAATAAAAGTATTATTATATTTCATTGTTCATGATAAATGTCTTTTATTCATGCTATAACTATATTATCCGGAAATCGTAATACACGTGTGAATACTTAGACCACAATATGTCCCTGGTGAGCCTCTAGTTGACTAGCTCGTTGTGATCAACAGATAGTCATGGTTTCTTGACTATGGACATTGGATGTCATTGATAACGGGATCACATCATTAGGAGAATGATGTGATGGACAAGACCCAATCCTAAGCATAGCATAAAAGATCGTGTAGTTCGTTTTGCTAGAGCTTTGCCAATGTCAAGTATCTCTTCCTTCGACCATGAGATCGTGTAACTCCCGGATACCGTAAGAGTGCCTTGGGTGTATCAAACGTCACAACGTAACTGGGTGACTATAAAGGTGCATTATAGGTATCTCCGAAAGTATCTGTTGGGTTGACACGGATCGAGACTGGGATTTGTCACTCCGTATGACGGAGAGGTATCTCTGGGCCCACTCGGTAATGCATCATCATAATGAGCTCAATGTGACCAAGGTGTTGGACACGGGATCATGCATTACGGTACGAGTAAAGTGACTTGCCGGTAACGAGACTGAACAAGGTATTGGGATACCGATGATCGAGTCTCGGGCAAGTAACGTACCGATTGACAAAGGGAATTGCATACAGGGTTTGATCGAATCCTCGACATCGTGGTTCATCCGATGACAACATCGAGGAGCATGTGGGAGCCATCATGGGTATCCAGATCCCGCTGTTGGTTATCAATCTGAGAGCGTCTCAGTCATGTCTGCATGTCTCCCGAACCCGTAGGGTCTACACACTTAAGGTTCGGTGACGCTAGGGTTATTAGGAAGACTAGTATGTGACTACCGAATGTTGTTCGGAGTCCCGGATGGGATCCTGGACGTCACGAGGAGCTCCGGAAGGGTCCGGAGGTAAAGATTTATATATGGGAAGTTGTCAAACAGACACCGAGAAGTTTCGGGGTCATACCAGTATTGTACCGGGGCCATCGGAAGGGTTCCGGGGGTCCACCGGGAGGGGCCACCCCTCCCGGGGGGGCACATGGGCTGCGTGGGGCAGGGAGCCAGCCCCTGGTGGGCTGGGCGCACCCCCTCCCTTGGGCCCTTGCGCCTAGGGTTGAGGGGGGAACCCTAGAGGGGGCGCCCCCCTTGGCTTGGGGGGCAAGCCACCCTCTCCCCCTCTCCCCTTGGCCGCCGCACCCCCCCTAGATGGGTTCTAGGGGGCCGTCCCCCTTCTCCCTTTCCCCTATAAATAGAGGGGTGAGGGGAGGGCAGCCGAACCACCCTCCAAGGCGCAGCCCTCCCCTCCCCAACACCTCTCCTCCTCTGTTGTGTGCTTGGCGAAGCCCTGTCGGAGTACTGCCTCTCCACCATCACCACGCCGTCGTGCTGCCGGTGGAGCTGTCTTCCTCAACCTCTCCTTCCCCCTTGCTGGATCAAGAAGGAGGAGACGTCTCCCGTCCCGTACGTGTGTTGAACGCGGAGGTGCTATCCGTTCAGCACTTGGTCATCGGTGATTCGAATCACGTCGAGTACGACTACATCATCACCTTGCAAGCTTCCGCACGCGATCTACAAGTGGTATGTAGATGCAAACTCTCTCCCTTGACTCGTTGCTTTGACGAACTCATAGATGGATCTTGGTGAAACCGTAGGAAAATTTTTAATTTTCTGCAATGTTCCCCAACAATGGCATCATGAGCTAGGTCTATGCGTAGTTCTCTTTGCACGAGTAGAACACAATTTTGTTGTGGGCATGGATTTTGTCATCTTACTTGCCTCTACTAGTCTTTTCTTGCTCAACGGTATTGTGGGATGAAGCGGCCTGGACCAACCTTACACGTACGCTTACGTGAGACCGGTTCCACCGACTAACATGCACTAGTTGCATAAGGTGGCTGGCGGGTGTCTGTCTCTCCCACTTTAGTTGGAGCGGAATCGATGAACAGGGCCCTTATGAAGGGTAAATAGAAGTTGACAAAATCACGTTGTGGTGATTCGTAGGTAAGAAAACGTTCTTGCTAGAACCCAATTGCAGCCACGTAAAAGATGCAACAACAATTAGAGGACGTCTAACTTGTTTTTGCAGCGATTGATCATGTGATGTGATATGGCCAGAAGTTGTGATGAATGATGAATTGTGATGTATGAGATCATGTTCTTTGTAATAGGATTCACGACTTGCATGTCGATGAGTATGATAACCGGCAGGAGCCATAGGAGTTGTCTTTATTTTTTGTATGACCTGCGTGTCATTGAAGAACGCCATGTAACTCACTTTACTTTATTGCTAAACGCGTTAGCCATAGAAGTAGAAGTAGTCGTTGGCGTGACAACTTCATGAAGACACGATGATGGAGATCATGATGATGGAGATCATGGTGTCAAGCCGGTGACAAGATGATCATGGAGCCCCGAAGATGAAGATCAATGGAGCTATATGATATTGGCCATATCATGTCACAACTATATAATTGCATGTGATGTTTATTATGTTTATGCATCTTGTTTACTTAGGACGACGGTAGTAAATAAGATGATCCCTTACAAAAATTTCAAGAAGTGTTCTCCCCTAACTGTGCACCGTTGCTACAGTTCGTCACTTCTAAGCACCACGTGATGATCGGGTGTGATGGATTCTTACGTTCACATACAACGGGTGTAAGACAGTTTTACACAGCGAAAACACTTAGGGTTAACTTGACGAACCTAGCATGTGCAGACATGGCCTCGGAACACGGAGACCGAAAGGTCGAACACGAGTCGTATGGAAGATACGATCAACATGAGAATGTTCACCGACGATGACTAGTCCGTCTCACGTGATGATCGGACACGGGCTAGTCGACTCGGATCGTGTAACACTTAGATGACTAAAGGGATGTCTAATCTGAGTGGGAGTTCATAATTTGATTAGAACTTTATTATCATGAAATTAGTCTAAAACCTTTGCAAATATGTCTTGTAGATCAATGGCCAACGCTAATGTCAACATGAACTTCAACGCGTTCCTAGAGAAAACCAAGCTGAAAGATGATGGCAGCAACTATACGGACTGGGTCCGGAACCTGAGGATCATCCTCATAGCTGCCAGGAAACAATATGTCCTAGAAGGACCGCTAGGTGACACTCCCGTCCCAGAGAACCAAGACATTATGAATGCTTGGCAAACTCGCGTTGATGATTACTCCCTCGTTCAGTGCGGCATGCTTTACAGCTTAGAACCGGGGCTCCAAAAGCGTTTTGAGCACCACGGAGCATATGAGATGTTCGAAGAGCTGAAACTAGTTTTTCAAGCTCATGCCCGGGTCGAGAGATATGATGTCTCCGACAAGTTCTACAGTTGTAAGATGGAGGAAAACAATTCTGTCAGTGAGCACATCCTAAAGATGTCTGGGTTGCACAACCATATGACCTAGCTGAACATTAACCTCCCAGATGAGGCGGTCATTGAAAGAATCCTCCAGTCGCTCCCACCAAGCTACAAGAGCTTTGTGATGAACTACAACATGCAGGGGATGGAAAAGACCATTCCTGAAGTGTTCTCGATGCTGAAGTCAGCAGAGGCTGAAATCAAGAAAGAACATCAAGTGTTGATGGTCAATAAGACCACTAAGTTCAAGAAGGGCAAGGGTAAGAAGCACTTCAAGAAGGACGGCAAAGATGCTGCCGCGCCTGGTAAGCCAGTTACCGGGAAGAAGTCAAAGAATGGACCCAAGCCTGAGACTGAGTGCTTTTATTGCAAGGGGAAGGGTCACTGGAAGCGGAACTGCCCCAAATACTTAGCGGATAAGAAGGCCGGCAAAACCAAAGGTATATTTGATATACATGTAATTGATGTGTACCTTACCAGTACTCGTAGTAACTCCTGGGTATTTGATACCGGTGCCGTTGCTCATATTTGTAACTCACAGCAGGAGCTGCGGAATAAACGGAGACTGGCGAAGGACGAGGTGACGATGCGCGTCGGGAATGGTTCCAGAGTCGATGTGATCGCCGTCGGCACGCTGCCTCTACATTTACCTACGGGATTAGTTTTGAACCTTAATAATTGTTATTTAGTGCCAAGTTTGAGCATGAACATTGTATCTGGATCTCGTTTAATACGAGATGGCTACTCATTTAAGTCTGAGAATAATGGTTGTTCGATTTATATGAGAGATATGTTTTATGGTCATGCTCCGATGGTCAATGGTTTATTCTTGATGAATCTCGAGCGTAATATTACACATGTTCATAGTGTAGATGCCAAAAGATTTAAAGTTGATAACGATAGTCCCACATACTTGTGGCACTGCCGCCTTGGTCACATTGGTGTCAAGCGCATGAAGAAGCTCCATGCCGATGGACTTTTAGAGTCTCTTGATTATGAACGTTTGACACATGCGAACCATGCCTCTTGGGCAAAATGACCAAGACTCCGTTCTCCAGAACAATGGAGCGAGCAACCAACTTGTTGGAAATCATACATACCCGATGTGTGCGGTCCAATGAGCGTTGAGGCTCGCGGAGGATATCGTTATGTTCTCACTCTCACTGATGACTTAAGTAGATATGGGTATGTCTACTTAATGAAACACAAGTCTGAGACCTTTGAAAAGTTCAAGGAATTTCAGAATGAGGTAGAGAATCAACGTGACCGAAAGATAAAATTCTTACGATCAGATCGTGGAGGAGAATACTTAAGTCACGAATTTGGCACACACTTAAGGAAATGTGGAATCGTTTCACAACTCACGCCGCCTGGAACACCTCAGCGAAACGGTGTGTCCGAACGTCGTAATCGCACTCTATTGGATATGGTGCGGTCTATGATGTCTCTTACCGATTTACCGCTATCATTTTGGGGATACGCTCTAGAGACAGCTACATTCACTTTAAATAGGGCACCGTCTAAATCCGTTGAGACGACACCATATGAATTATGGTTTGGAAAGAAACCTAAGCTGTCGTTTCTAAAAGTTTGGGGATGCGATGCTTATGTCAAGAAACTTCAACCTAAAAAGCTCGAACCCAAGTCGGAAAAATGCGTATTCATAGGATACCCTAAGGAAACTGTCGGGTATACCTTCTACTTAAGATCCGAAGGCAAGATCTTTGTTGCCAAGAACGGATGCTTTCTGGAAAAAGAGTTTCTCTCGAAAGAAGTAAGTGGGAGGAAAGTAGAACTCGATGAAGTACTACCTCTTGAACGGGAAAGTGGCGCAGCGCAGGAAACCGTTCCTGTGATGCCCACAACAACTGAAGAGGAAAACAATGATGATGATCAAGGTACTTCGGATCAAGTTACTACTAAACTTCGTAGGTCCACAAGGACACGTTCCGCACCAGAGTGGTATGGCAACCCTGTCCTGGAAATCATGTTGTTAGACAACAATGAACCTTCGAACTATGAAGAAGCGATGGCGGGCCCGGATTCCAACAAATGGCTTGAAGCCATGAAATCCGAGATAGAATCCATGTTTGAAAACAAAGTATGGACTTTGACGGACTTGCCCGATGATCGGCGAGCGATAGAAAACAAATGGATTTTTAAGAAGAAGACGGACGCGGATGGTAATGTAACCATTTATAAGGCTCGACTTGTCGCTAAGGGTTATCGACAAGTTCAAGGGATTGACTACGACGAGACTTTCTCTCCCGTAGCGAAGCTGAAGTCCGTCCGAATCATGTTAGCAATTGCCGCATACTATGATTATGAGATATGGCAAATGGACGTCAAAACGGCATTCCTTAACGGACATCTTAAGGAAGAGCTGTATATGATGCAGCCGGAAGGTTTTGTCGATCCTCGGAACACTAACAAAGTATGCAAGCTCCAGCGATCCATTTATGGACTGGTGCAAGCATCTCGGAGTTGGAACATTCGCTTTGATGAGATGATCAAAGCGTTTGGGTTTATGTAGACTTATGGAGAAGCCTGTGTTTACAAGAAAGTGAGTGGGAGCTCTGTAGCATTTCTCATATTATATGTAGATGACATACTCTTGATGGGAAATAATATAGAATTTCTGGACAGCATTAAGGCCTACTTGAATAAGTGTTTTTCAATGAAGGACCTTGGAGAAGCTGCTTACATATGAGGCATCAGGATCTATAGAGATAGATCGAGACGCCTCATAGGTCTTTCACAAAGCACATACCTTGATAAGATTTTGAAGAGGTTCAAAATGGATCAGTCCAAGAAGGGGTTCTTGCCTATGTTACAAGCTGTGAGACTGAGCTCGGCTCAGTCACCGACCACGGCAAAAGATAAAGAAGAGATGAGTGTCATCCCCTATGCTTCAGCCATAGGATCTATTATGTATGCCATGCTGTGTACCAGACCTGATGTAAACCTTGCCGTAAGTTTGGTAGCAAGATACCAAAGTAATCCCGGCAAGGAACACTGGACAGCGGTCAAGAATATCCTGAAGTACCTGAAAAGGACGAAGGACATGTTTCTCGTTTATGGAGGTGAGAAGAGCTCGTCGTAAAGGGTTACGTCGATGCTAGCTTCGACTCAGATCTGGATGACTCTAAGTCACAAACCGGATACGTGTATATGTTGAATGGTGGAGCAGTAAGCTGGTGCAGCTGCAAGCAGAGCATCGTGGCAGGATCTACATGTGAAGCGGAGTACATGGCAGCCTCGGAGGCAGCGCATGAAGCGATTTGGGTGAAGGAGTTCATCACCGACCTAGGAGTCATACCCAATGCGTCGGGGCCGATCAAACTCTTCTGTGACAACACTGGAGCTATTGCCCTCGCGAAGGAGCCCAGGTTTCACAAGAAGACCAAGCACATCAAGCGTCGTTTCAACTCCATCCGTGAAAATGTTCAAGATGGAGGCATAGAGATTTGCAAAGTGCACACGGATCTAAATGTCGCAGATCCGCTGACTAAACCTCTCTCGCGTGCAAAACATGATCAACAGCAGAACTCTATGGGTGTTCGATTCATCACAATGTAACTAGATTGGTGACTCTAGTGCAAGTGGGAGACTGTTGGAAATATGCCCTAGAGGCAATAATAAAAGTATTATTATATTTCAATGTTCATGATAAATGTCTTTTATTCATGCTATAACTGTATTATCCGGAAATCGTAATACACGTGTGAATACTTAGACCACAATATGTCCCTGGTGAGCCTCTAGTTGACTAGCTCGTTGTGATCAACAGATAGTCATGGTTTCCTGACTATGGACATTGGATGTCGTTGATAACAGGATCACATCATTAGGAGAATGATGTGATGGACAAGACCCAATCCTAAGCATAGCATAAAAGATCGTGTAGTTCGTTTTGCTAGAGCTTTGCCAGTGTCAAGTATCTCTTCCTTCGACCATGAGATCGTGTAACTCCCGGATACCGTAAGAGTGCCTTGGGTGTATCAAACGTCACAACGTAACTGGGTGACTATAAAGGTGCATTACAGGTATCTCCGAAAGTATCTGTTGGGTTGACACGGATCGAGACTGGGATTTGTCACTCCGTATGACGGAGAGGTATCTCTGGGCCCACTCGGTAATGCATCATCATAATGAGCTCAATGTGACCAAGGTGTTGGACACGGGATCATGCATTACGGTACGAGTAAAGTGACTTGCCGGTAACGAGACTGAACAAGGTATTGGGATACCGACGATCGAGTCTCGGGCAAGTAACGTACCGATTGACAAAGGGAATTGCATACAGGGTTTGATCGAATCCTCGACATCGTGGTTCATCCGATGACAACATCGAGGAGCATGTGGGAGCCATCATGGGTATCCAGATCCCGCTGTTGGTAATTGATCTGAGAGCGTCTCGGTCATGTCTGCATGTCTCCCGAACCCGTAGGGTCTACACACTTAAGGTTCGGTGACGCTAGGGTTATTAGGAAGACTAGTATGTGACTACCGAATGTTGTTCGGAGTCCCGGATGGGATCCTGGACGTCACGAGGAGCTCCGGAAGGGTCCGGAGGTAAAGATTTATATATGGGAAGTTGTCAAACGGACACCGGGAAGTTTCGGGGTCATACCGGTATTGTACCGGGGCCACCGGAAGGGTTCCGGGGGTCCACCGGGAGGGGCCACCCCTCCCGGGGGGCCACATGAGCTGCATGGGGCAGGGAGCCAGCCCCTGGTGGGCTGGGCGCACCCCCTCCCTTGGGCCCTTGCGCCTAAGGTTGTGGGGGGAACCCTAGAGGGGGCGCCCCCCTTGGCTTGGGGGGCAAGCCACCCTCTCCCCCTCTCCCCTTGGCCGCCGCACCCCCCTAGATGGGTTCTAGGGGGCCGGCCCCCTTCTCCCTTTCCCCTATAAATAGAGGGGTGAGGGGAGGGCAGCCGAACCACCCTCCAAGGCGCAGCCCTCCCCTCCCCAACACCTCTCCTCCTCCGTTGTGTGCTTGGCGAAGCCCTGTCGGAGTACTGCCTCTCCACCATCACCACGCCGTCGTGCTGCCGGTGGAGCTGTCTTCCTCAACCTCTCCTTCCCCCTTGCTGGATCAAGAAGGAGGAGACGTCTCCCGTCCCGTACGTGTGTTGAACGCGGAGGTGCTGTCCGTTCAGCACTTGGTCATCGGTGATTCGAATCACGTCGAGTACGACTACATCATCACCTTGCATGCTTCCGCACGCGATCTACAAGTGGTATGTAGATGCAAACTCTCTCCCTTGACTCGTTGCTTAGATGAACTCATAGATGGATCTTGGTGAAACCGTAGGAAAATTTTTAATTTTCTGCAATGTTCCCCAACACCTCCTTCCCCTGGCTGGTCCCCTTCTGGGACCCCACCTCGGCGTTGTCTGCGTCACCAGGGGAGGAGGCGGTCGGAAGTGAAATGCTATTCACATCCGACGAACCCAGGGACCCGCTCGACGAAGCGGGGAGATTGTCCCTGGGCGGACTACATGGTTGTATTCGGCGTTAGAAGACATTATGCAACGAAAGAAAAATCATGAGTTATTCTGGAAACCGGACACTTACGATCTCGCCAGGGGCTTCGCCCTAGAGGGCCACTCCTCTTCACCGTCGTCAGCGTTGGTGGCACAGTCCGGAAGAAGGGTCCTTCCCTTCTTGGACCCTTCGGCCTCCCCCGTTGGGGAAGCCTTCCTCTTCTTCTCTCCCCCCGCTGGGGGAGAGGCCTCTTTCTTCTCCTCCTCATCTTCATGGGAGGGGTCCGCCTCAGAGTCATCGGACGATGAGTCCGATAACACCTGGCGCCGGGAACTCCTCCGGGTTCCCGTGGCCTTCTTCTTGTCCTTCTTCTCCGGCACCACGTATGGCGCCGGAACCAGCAGCCTCGTTAGATGGGCGTCCGCTGGGTTTTCTGGAAGGGGAGCCGGACAGTTAACCTGCCCGGATGTCTTCAGCCAGGCCTATTAAAGGTAATGGGAGTTTAGATCCCACATAGAGTCAAACTATGAAAAAACAAGTTTCCCATAAAGGGTGATATTGCTTACCTTGTCAGCCTGACGCTGCAAGCTGAATCTGCGATCTTCGGTAGCGGATGCGGGAGCCTCGGCGCCCTTGAACAGCACCCTCCAGGCCTCTTCGTACGTAGTGTCGAAGAGCCTGCTCAAGGTCTGGTGCTGTGCCGGATCGAACTCCCACAAGTTGAAATCCCGCTGTTGGCATGGGAGAATCCGGCGGATGAGCATGACCTGGACTATGTTGACAAGCTTGAGCTTCTTGTTCACCAGGGTTTGGAGACAGGATTGGAGTCCGGTCAGCTCCTCCGAATCGGCCCACGACAGGCCCTTCTCTTTCCAGGAGGTGAGCCGTGTGGGGATGCCAGATCTGAATTCGGGGGCCGCTGCCCATTTAGGGTCACGCGGCTCGGTGATGTAGAACCACCCCGATTGCCACCCTTTGATGGTTTCCATGAAGGCGCCCTCGAGCTAGGTGACATTGGGCATCTTGCCCACCATGGCGCCTCCACACTCCGCTTGGCGGCCACCCACTACCATCGGCTTGACATTAAAAGTCTTTAGCCATAAGCCAAAGTGGGGTTGGATGCAGAGGAAGGCCTCACACACGACGATAAACGCCAAGATGTTGAGGATAAAATTCGGGGCCAGCTCATGGAAATCCAGGCCATAGTAGAACATGAGCCCCGGGACAAATGGATGAAGTGGGAAGCCCAGTCCGCGGAGGAAATGGGGAAGGAACACCACCCTCTCATGGGGCCTGGGGGTGGGGATGAGCTGCCCCTCGTCGGGGAGCCGCTGCGTGATATCGCTGGACAAATATCCGGCCTTGCGCAGCTTTTTGATGTGCCCCTCTATGACGGAGGAGGCCATCCACTTGCCTCCCACTCCGGACATGGTTGGAGAAGGTTGAGGCGAGATGTGCGGACTTGGGCACTGGAGCTCGAGTGCACAGAGATGGATAAGCAAAGGAGGAAGAAGGCGTAGGTAAAAAGGTGGATCCTTATCCCCTTATATATGGGCGGACGAAACTATGCGTCCCCACCAGCCCGGTAAAACTCGCTTATCTCCCAAGTGCCGCAATCAATGGCGCGGTTGGGTTACCCACGTCCGTATTGATGAGGATCCCGAAATAAGGGGACGCAATCTTTGCTTTGACAAGACGTGCCAAGGAAACCGCTTCGCTATACGTGCTGCGGTGGAGCAGTAAAAACAATTCGAGTAAAGGCTTGGCTGTGGTGTGACGTCATGCCACGAAATACGTCAGCAAATTGAACTTGTGTAAATATTATTCTCTCTACGGTGGTATGTGGAATTTATTTTGCGGAGCCGGACACTATCCTGGTGTTCAAAATCTTCTATGAATTATTCGAAGGAGGAACCCGCCTTGCAATGCCGAAGACAATATGCGCACCAGACTTGTCGTCATTAAAGCCTGGTTCAGGGGCTACTGAGGGAGTCCTGGACTAGGGGGTGTCCAGATAGCCGAACTATCATCGTTGGCCGGACTCCAAGACTATGAAGATACAAGATTGAAGACTTCGTCCCGTGTCCGGATGGGACTTTCCTTGGCGTGGAAGGCAAGCTTGGCGATACGGATGTGTAGATCTCCTACCATTGTAACCGACTCTGTGTAACCCTAGCCCTCTCCGGTGTCTATATAAACCGGAGGGTTTTAGTCCATAGGACGCACAACAATCATACCATAGGCTAGCTTCTAGGGTTTAGCCTCCTTGATCTCGTGGTAGATCTACTCTTGTACTACCCATATCATCAATATTAATCAAGCAGGAGTAGGGTTTTACCTCCACCGAGAGGGCCCGAACCTGGGTAAAAACACCGTGTCCCTTGTCTCCTGTTACCATCCGCCTAGACGCACAGTTCGGGGCCCCCTACCCGAGATCCGCCGGTTTTGACACCGACAGCCACCTTTTGACCAAGTCAAACGGGCCGGCCTTTTCACAGGAATGGGCCTTTGTTGGGCCGTGCCACGTGTCAATGTATCATAGGCGCCTTCTGTCCAATGAGTGGATGACATCTGTCCCGACGGCGAGCCGACACGTGTCTCCTCCAACCAATGATGATTTTACACGTGGAAAATCCCCATTGGTCGGGGCTGTTAACGGGTTATCAGATCCAAAACCGGACCCGATAGCTTAACGGCGTTCCGTTATGGTGGATGCCACGTGTCGGTCACCCTTGACAAAAGCACTTCTATGACGCATGATTTATCGTCATGGAAGTGGACACTTCCGTGATGATAATTTTGGTAATGTCATGGAACACTTCTACGACAGCACAGGTATGACTATCTTGATTCTGTCATAAAATCATCATGGATGTACATGCATGACAGAAAACGTGTCCTACTGTGACAAACATGTATCATCACGGAAGTGTATTTTTTTGTAGTGTATGCATGAAGAGCTACATAATTTTTAGAGGAACCAGGTGTGGATGTTGGTTGAAAAGCCCGATGAGAAGCGCAATGTCATTGGAACCAAATGGGTGTTTCAGAACAAGCAAGATGAAGATGGACAAGTTGTAAGCAACAAGGATCGTCTCGTTGCTCAAGGCTACACTCAAGTCAAAGGTATGGACTATGGTGAGACATATGCCCTCGTTGCTAGACTTGAGTCCATTCGCATCTTACTTGCTTATGCCAATCATCATGACATCACCCTATGTCAAATGAACATTAAAAGTGCTTTTCTGAATGGTGAAATAGAGGAGGAAATTTATGTTAAACAACCTCCCGGCTTTGTTAATCCCAAGAAACCTGATCATGTTTATAAACTTCACAAAGCTCTTTATGGTCTTAAACAAGATCCTAGAGCATGGTATAAATGCTTGACTAAGTTCCTTATTGAAAAAGATTTTGAGATTGGAAAGATTGATTCTACACTTTTTACTAAAAGGGTTAATGTTGAATTATTTGTGTGCCAAATTTATGTGGATGATATCATATTTGGTTTGATTAACCCTCATTTTAGTGAAAAGCTTGGAAGGCTAATATCGAAGAAGTTTGGGATGTCTATGATGAGTGAACTCAAGTTCTTTCTTGGTTTGCAAATCAAGCAAACTAAGCAGGGTACCTTTGTCTCTCAAACAAAGTACACCAAGGACTTATTCAAGAAGTTCAACATGCAAGAATGCAAAGGTATGAGTACCCCCGTGCCTACTAGTGTACTTCTTGACTTCACAAAGGATGGCGAACCAGTTGACCAAAAGGTTTACCGCTCTATGACTGGTTCATTGTTATATCTATGTGCCTCATGTCCCGATATTATGCTAAGTGTGTGCATGTGTGCACGATATCAAGAGGCCCCCAAAGAATGTCATTTTAAGGCTGTGAAAAGGATAGTGAGATACTTAATTCACACACCAAACTTTGGCATTTGGTAACCTAGGAGGTCTTCTTTTGATCTTGTTGGCTACTCCGATTCGAACTATGCCGGTGACAAGGTTGATAGAAAGTCCACTTCATGTACTTGTCAATTTCTTGGAAGATCTCTTGTGTCTTGGTCCTCCAAGAAACAAAACTCGGTATCCTTATCCACCGCTAATGCGGAATACATTGCCGCCGATTCATGTTGTGCTCAATTAATTTGGATGACCCAAACTCTTAAAGATTATGGGATATATGTGAAACATGTTCCATTGCTTTGTGACAATGAAAGTGCTATCAAGGTTGCTCATAATCCCGTGCAACATTCTCGAACTAAGCATATTGAAGTTCGTCATCATTTCATTCGAGATCATGTTGCTAAGGGAGATATCAATCTTAAGCATGTTCATACCGATAAGCAATTGGCGGATATATTCACCAAACCGCTTGATGATAAAGTGTTTTGCCGTTTGATAGGTGAATTGAACATCATTGATGCCTCAAACTTGGAGTAGAAACTCCATTTGGATGCATGCAAGGCATGAGCCTTTCTATGACTAATCCTTGATATTTCTCTTATGATGATGATCATATATATTGGATATATTTGCACCCTTGCATGCTATCTAACCCTTGTAGGTACTTGGATAAGCTCCATTCAATGAGATTGCAACTCAATCATATTCTAATCAACCTCTACATCTCCAAGTCTCTACAATATGGTGGTTGAAGACAAGGAAGCATGAATCCTTTCAATATATCCTTTGACAATTTCTATATATCAAATTTCATTTGATATCAAATTTCATGATTGTCATTTTGGATACACAAGTGCTCTTCCTTGCAAAACTAACCCACGTAGGAAGATGAACTCCAACTACAAGCCGTGCTCCCAACTCTTGATGAACTACATCAATTATGAGCACTCTACACAAGTTCACCTACATTATCAAGGTCAACACCACCACCAAGGTATGTCATTCCATCTTATAGAGGATTTACCCCAAGACATGGGTCAAAGCAACTCAACAAGATGAGAATACACCAAAATGCTTAAACAAAAAATGGCAACCCCATTTTGAGCTTAAATGATGAGTATGACCTATGATCAAGTGTCTTCACTTGACTCCCAAGTCAATATACTCTAACATAGGTGACATTGTCGTCGACCAATTCTAGATGAAGTTCTCTAGTGTTTCTCTGAGTTTTTGCATTTTGCCTCTTGCATGTTTGCTTCCTCTTTCAAAAAAAAGAAAACTTCATCTAGATTTCATTTTTTCGTTCTACATTTGCTGCATTTAATTCATTGCAAATCCTTTACTTAATTCCCTACAAATCTTTGTGACATCCTATTTGACTAGTGAGTTGAGATGACAAAATTCTTTCTCTGTGATGAACTCGGCCTCACCGATGTTTTCTTTTCGGGTAGACCGGAACAATTCAGTGTCACCAAAGAAAAGACTCGGTGTTACCGATTTCACCACTGTGGAAACATTTTGCCATTTGCATCCTACATTTCCAATCCAGCTCCACTCGATGATTCTTTTCCTCTACCTGCATCACATTTTACATATTGCTTTGCCTGTGACTCAAGGACAAAACCCTATTTTACTTATACTCTCGAAGATCCCTTCTTAGAAATTGATGTCAAGGGGGGAGATCACATCAAAGCTTAATCACATCAAAGGGAGAAAGAGACCCCATGGGAGAGAAAGACTTCTTAATCTTCCCAGATGCTTGGTAAAAAAGAGGAGAGAAGCCACATGTATTTTAGAGGGGAACGACATGTTAGTTGAAGATATTACTTTGTGCCTTTTGCTCTGTTTTTCATTTGCTTTTCATTTGCTCTAATTTTCTATTACCCTATCTTCTCCCATTATCCAATGTCAGATTCAGGGGGAGAAAGACATCTAAGGGAAGAAAATCTTTGGAATTCATTGCATAGCTTTACCCTTGGGGACATGTCAATATCCAACCAGAGTACTAAGTACTCACTCTCTACATGTCATCCCAATCTTGGTACTCTTGTGGTTTCTCATTCCTGCTCTGTTTAGTATATGTTCCTGTGTTGTCTAGCCCTGTTTTCTTAGGTTTATCTCTTCCAAAGTTAGCTCAAGACCACGAGGTATATGCATCACACTCATGTGCATGAGGATCTCTTGTTGATGTATATATTGTTTGCAAGAAGAACTCATGAACATGTGTACATTTTCTGCATTTCACATCTTTTGCTCTGATACGTATAGCCAAGATACATGTAACTCATTGCTTGCTCTGACATGTTTATGCTTTCACACACTTTAATAATCTATCTTTACATGACTGCATACACGTAGGGGGGAGCTAATGCATGTTGCATGTTCTTCCAAAGCTTTACTTGTTATACTTCATATCTTTATCTAAAGCTTTGATGTATGTTGTCATCAATTACAAAAAAAGGGGGAGATTGAAAGCACAAGTGCTCCCTGGGTGATTTTGGTAATTAATGTCAACATATCTCTTGTTGGACTAATGCTTCTACCTAGTATATTTCAGATGAGTTCAACATTGGAGTGGCAGGACAAGAGGATGTGGAACCCCTTCAAATGCTAAGGACAAACATTGGCAAAGCTCAAGACTCTACATTTTCATTTTAGTGATCCAAGATCACATTGAGTCCATAGGAAAAGCCAATACTATTAAAAGGGGATGAGGTGTGCTGAATGGCATGCTTGCTCAAAGTGCTTAGTGATATGCTCCAAAGCCCTCAACCACTTTCTCTTTTCCACATATGTCCTAAACCTAAAGTCAAACTCGGCCCCACCGATTTGATTCATCCGGCGCCACCGAGTTCACTTGACATAGCCACTGCCACAAACCCTAACCACTTTGATCTCACCAATGGGATCTCAGTCTCACCGAGATGGCCTTGCAAACTCTCTGTTACCTATTGTAGTTATTTCGGTCTCACCGAAACGTGCAATTGGTCCCATCGAGTTTGCTTGACCAAGTATATGTTTGCTTACTGCTAAAACCGGTCTCACCGAGTTCACGCTATCGGTCGCACCGAGATGAGGTTTTGCCCTAACCCTATCACATCGGTCCCACCGAGTTGACCTTGTCGGTCGCACCGAAAACTCTAACGTTCATATTTTCAACCATATATCGGTCTGACCGAGTTTCACTATTCGGCCCCACCGAGTTTGGAAGATTGTGTGTAATGGCTAGATTTTGTGTGTAGGCTATATATACCCCTCCACCCCTGCCTCCATTTGTGAGAGAGCCATCAGAACGTGCCTACACTTCCACTACTCATTTTCTAAGAGAGAACCACCTACTCATGTGTTGAGACCAAGACATTCCAATCCAACCATGAGAATCTTGATCTCTAGCCTTCCCTAGTTGCTTTTCACTCAAATCATCTTTCCACCATAGCCAAATCTGTGTGTGAGAGAGAGAGAGAGTTGAGTGTTAGGGAGACTATCATTTGAAGCACAAGAGCAAGGAGTTCATCATCAACACACCATCTATTACCTTTTGGAGTGTGGTTTCTCCTAGATTGGTTAGGTGTCACTTGGAAGCCTCTGTCAAGATTGTCGAGTTGAACCAAGGAGTTTGTATGGGCAAGGAGATCGCCTACTTTGTGAAGATCTACCCAAGTGAGGCAAGTCTTTCATGGGCGATGGCCATGGTGGGATACACAAGGTTGCTTCTTCGTGGACCCTTCGTGGGTGGAGCCCTCCGTGGACTCGCGCAATTGTTACCCTACGTGGGTTGAAGTCTCCACTAACGTGGATGTACGATGGTACCACCTATCGGAACCACGCCAAAAATCTCTGTGTCTCCAATTGCGTTTGCACACTCCAATCCCATCCCTTTACTTTCTTGCAAGTTGCATGCTTTACTTTCCTCTCCTCATATACTCTTTGCATGCTTTCTTGAATTGTATTGTGAATGCTTGAAATTGTGCTAATTTCCAAACTCAACTTGAAAAACTTAAAAACTGCTATCTTTACTTGTTGAGGGTCTAATCACCCCCCCCCCCTCTAGAAACCTCTTATCGATCCTTTCAATTGTCTCTCTGGTTGCAAACGTGTACGTACATACTGGTCGATCGGTCTCTCTGGAAGGATGAACTGTGGCCAAAAAAGGAGCGGCACGTGTTACATAGCAGTTGAGGTAGTCCTGTATAAATCGTGTACACGTACGTACAACCATGCTACAAGAAATTAAATACGGCTACGTACATACATACAGGCGGGGTCTCGAACGCGTACAGCGCTGGTGTCTTGTTCATCGGCAGCCAACAGGCTGGGTCAAAACGGAGGAAACCACGTTGTGTACATCGGGAGGCAAGCGACTGGGTCGGAAAGCGTCTTGTTCATCGGGAGCCAACCGACTTCGACGAAACAGCACAAACGGGGTCATGTTCATCGACTCGGGGCCTCGCATCCCGCAAAACAAAGGAAACTGAGTTCTCTTCGACCGCCTATGGTCGAAACGGGGTCCTATTCACCGGGAGGGGTCTTGCCTACCGCAATACAGAAGAAACAGACTTCTCTCCAACCGTGTATGATCGAAACGGGATCCTGTTCATTGGGAGGGGTCTAGCATACTGCAAAATGGAGGAAACGGACTTCTCTCAACCGCCTGCGGTTGAAACGGGGTCCTGTTCATCAAAGGGGTGTATGGCGTACCGCAAAACAGGACTCCAAGGATACTGTTCATCCAGCCTCCACGGGGTCCTGTTCATCCACCCCAACCGGCTGGGTGTGTGGCAGCCTCCTCGGGGTCCTGTTCATCTAGCAACAACTGCGTACTACTACCACGGGGTCCTGTTCATCCAGCGGCAACCACCTACACACGACCGAGGTCCTGTTCATCCAACCCCCGCCGGGAACTATTCATCAACAGCCAACCCAACCGACTTGACTCACCACGTCTCGACTTGTTCTACGTATCACGTGCACGACAGCAACGGGCACTGTTCATCCAGAGGCAACCCAACCGACTAGCTACGTCTCGCACAGGGCTTTGATCGACTTCAGTAAGCAGTAGCAGCGATTGATCGGGTTCAGTTAGCAGTGAAGGAGTCGGTCGGGTTTAGTTAGCAGCAAAGGGATCGATTGATCTGCTTCAGTACATAGCAACATGTGATCGCTCGGGTTCAGTAAGTGAACGTCTCTCGCTCGGGTTCAGTTATAACAACACGGCTCGCACCACACATGCGTACAAGAGAAAAGCGGAAACCACAATGCATCACTCGGCCCCGACAAACCCACTATAACCGGGAACTCCGCAAAATTTTCCTCGCCCTCGCTTCTACCATGATGTTTTCCGTCATGGACGGCCCAAAAAATGTCATGCATGTGCGTCCCTGGTCTGCCCAGGATGAAAAGCCCATTTTTTGTCATTATTTTTTGTCATAGAAGTAGGAACCCACCACATCTATGATGATACGTGGTTTTGTCACAATTACCGTCATAGAAGTGTCATAAGCAGGACAAAAAAATCGTTTGGGCCAAAATGTCACGGATGTGTCTTTTCTTTGTAGTGTATTGTTTTGGGGTTATGCATTAGAGACAGTTGCATTCACGTTAAATAGGGCACCGTCTAAATCCATTGAGATGACACCGTATGAACTGTGGTTTGGCAAGAAAGCTAAGCTGTTGTTTCTCAAAGTTTGGGGTTGCGACACTTATGTCAAAAGGCTTCAGCCTGATAAGCTCAAACCCAAATCGAAGAAGTGTGTCTTCATAGGATACCCTAAGGAAACAATTGGGTACACCTTCCCCCACAGATCCTAAGACAAGATTTTTGTTGCTAAGAATGGATCCTTTCTAGATAAGGAGTTTCTCTCAAAAGAAGTGAGTGGGAGGAAAGTAGAACTTGATGAGGTAATTGTACCTTCTCTCGAATTGGAAAGTAGCACATCACAGAAAACCGTTCTCGTGATGCCTACAACAACTAGAGAGGAAGCAGATGATAATGATCATGAAACTTTAGATCAAGTTACTACTGAACTTCATAGGTCGACCAGAGCATGATCCGCACCCGATTGGTACGATAATCCTATCGTGGAAGTTATCTTATTAGACCATGGCGAACCTACGAACAATGAAGAAGCTATTATGAGCCCAGATTCTGATAAATGGCTTGAGGCCATGAAATCTAAGATAGGATCCATGTATGAGAACAAAGTATGGACTTTGGTGGAGTTGCCCGATGATCGGCAAGCCATAGAATATAAATGGATCTTCAAGAAGAAGATTGGTGCTGATGGTAATGTTACTGTCTACAAAGCTCGACATGTCACAAAAGGTTTTCGACAAGTTCAAGGAGTTGACTACAATGAGACTTCCTCACCCGTAGCGATGCTTAAGTCTGTCCGAATCATGTTAGCAATTGCCGCATTTTATGATTATGAAATGTGGCAAATGGACGTCAAAACTGCATTCCTTAATGGGTTTCTTAAAGAAGAGTTGTATATCATGCAACCAGAAGGTTTTGTTGATCCTAAAGGTGCTAACAAAGTGTGCAAGCTCCAGCGATCCATCTATGGACTGGTGCAAGCATCTCGGAGTTGGAATATATGCTTTGATGAGGTGATCAAAGCATATGGTTTTATACAGAATTACGGTGAAGCATGTATTTGCAAGAAAGTGAGTGGGAGCTCTATAGCATTTCTGATATTATATATGGATGACATATTATTGATTGGAAATAATATAGAATTTCCAGATAGCATAAAAGGATACTTGAATAAGAATTTTTCAATGAAAGACCTTGGTGAAGCTGCTTATATATTGGGCATCAAGATGTATAGGGTTAGATCGAGACGCTTGATAGGACTTTCACAAAGCACATACCTTGACAAATTTTTGAAGAAGTTCAAAATGGATCAGTCAAAGAAAGGGTTCTTGCCTATGTTACAAGGTGTGAAATTGAGTTAGACTCAAAGCCCGACCACTGCAGAAGATAGAGAGAGAATGGATGTCATTCCCTATGCCTCAGCCATAGGTTCTATCATGTATGCTATGTTGTGTACCAGAACTGATGTGTGCCTTTCCATAAGTTTGGCAGGGAGGTACCAAAGTAATCTAGGAGTGGATCACTAGACAGTGGTCAAGAACATCTTGAAGTTCCTGAAAAGGACCAAGGATATGTTTCTCGTTTATGGATATTACGAAGAGCTAGTTGTAAATGGTTATGTTTATGCTAGCTTCGACACTGATCCAGATGACTCTAAGTCACAAACCGGATACGTATTTATATTGAATGGTGGAGCTTATAGTTGTGTGTTCCAAGCAGAGCGTCATGGCAGGATCTACGTGTGAAGCGGAGTACATAGCTACTTTGGAAGCAACACATGAAGGAGTCTGGATGAAGGAGTTCATATCCGATCTAGGTGCAATACCCCGTGCATCGAGTCCAATGAAAATCTTTTGTGACAACACTGGATCAATTGCCTTGGCAAAGGAATCCAGGTTTCACAAGAGAACCAAACACATCAAGGGACGCTTCAACTACATTCGTGAAAAGGTCAAGGATGGAGACATAGAGATTTGCAAAATACATACGAATCTGAATGTAGCAGACCCGTTGACTAAGCCTCTTCCGCGAGCAAAACATGATCAACAACAAGACTCCATGGATGTTAGATTCATTACAATGTAATCTAGATTATTGACTCTAGTGCAAGTGGGAGACTAAAGGGAATATGCCCTAGAGGCAATAATAAAGTTGTTATTTTATATTTCCTTATTCATGATAAAGGTTTATTATTCATGCTAGAATTGTATTGATCGGCATAAATACATGTGTGAATACATAAACAAATAATGTGTCTCTAGCAAGCCTCTACTAGACTAACTCGTTGATAAAAGATGGTTAAGGTTTCCTAACCATTGACATGTGTTATCATTTGATAACAGGATCACATCATTAGGAGAATGATGTGATGGACAAGACCCATCTGTTTGCTTAGCATATTGATCGTTTAGTTTATTGCAATTGCTTTCTTGATGACAAATACATATTCCTTCGACTATGAGATTATGCAACTCCCGGATACCGGAGGAATACGTTGTGTGCTATCAAATGTCACAACGTACCTGGGTGATCATAAATATGCTATATAGGTATCTCTAAAGGTGTTTGTTGAGTTGGCATAGATCGAAATTAGGATTTGTCACTCCGAGTATCGGAGAGGTATCTCCGGGCCCTCTCGGTAGTACACATCACAAGAAGCCTTGCAAGCAAAGTAACTAAGGAGTTATTTACAAGATGATGTATTACATAACGAGTAAAGAGACTCACCGGTAACGAGATTGAACTAGGTATGAAGATACCAACGATCGAATCTCGGGCAAGTAACATACCAATGGACAAAGGGAATTACGTATGTTGTCATAAGGTACGACCAATAAAGATCTTCGTGGAATATGTAGGAGCCAATATGGGCATCCAGGTTCCTCTATTGGTTATTGATCAGAGAGGTGTCTCGGTCATGTCTACATAGTTCTCGAACCCGTAGGGTCCGCACTCTTAACGTTCGTTGACAATATAAGTGTTATATGAGTTATATGATTTGGTGACCGAATGTTGTTCGGAGTCCTGGATGAGAGTGCGGACATGACGAAGAGCTCCGGAATGGTCCGGAGGTAAAGATTGATATATAGGACGATGGTATTCAGACACCAAAGAAGTTTCGGAGTGAACCAGGTAGTCATCGGGTCACCGGAAGGGGTTCCGGACACCCCCAGTAAGTGTATGGGCCTAATGGGCCAAAGGGGGGACAGACCAGCCCACTAGGGGACTGGCGCTCCCCTCTCCTTGGCAGGCCGGCCCTAGGGGAAGGAAAGGGGAGAGGTGGCCCCTCCTGCCTTTCCCTCCTCATGAGAGAAAGGAAAGGGAGGGCGCCTCCTCCCCCTGCCTTCCTCCTGCACTCAAATAAGGAAGGAGCGTGGCTTGGGGAAGACCCCAAGTAGGATTCGACCCTACTTGGGGCACCCCTTGGCCTCTTCCCTCTCCCCCACCTATATATATGTGGGAGGGGGGCTCCACACAAAACCACTACAATCTCTTAGCCGTGTGTGGCGCCCCCTCCACTGTTTACACCCTTGATCATATTTTCGTAGTGCTTAGGCGAAGCCCTGTGGAGATAGCATCACCATCACCGTCATCATGCCATCGTGCTGTCGGAACTCATCCACTACCTCGCCGTCTTGCTGGATCAAGAAGGCGTGGACGTCATCGAGCTGAACGTGTGCTGAACACAGAGGTGTCGCACGTTTGGTTCTCGATCGGTTGGATCGCGAAGAAGTTTAACTACAGCAACCGCGTTACTAAACGCTTCCGCTTACGGTCTACGAGGGTACGTAGACACACTCTCCCCTCTCATTTCTATGTATCTCCTTGATAGATCTTGCGTGTGCGTAGAAGTTTTTTTGTTTTCCATGCAATGTTTCCCAACTAACCCCCCGAGTCCTCCAATGTCAGCGACCTCCCTTCCCTGAGGCTTATCCCTACCCTCTGATGTAGGTGGCCCACCTTCCCTGAGCCCTACAACGACGACCACCATATCCCAAGACTACCGACACGAGGTATTTTGTGATTTTTTATTTTTAATGAACATTTAAACCCATGTAGATGTTTGTGGTTCAATGTTAAATATGATCATGTAATTATTTTCACAATATCCTTAAATTTATATTAGTTCTTTCTATGATCAATTGCACTTTAATAGGGTTCTTCAACGTTGGCCCTCTTTGACGCCACCTTTCGTAACATCGTGGCCCACTCACACCCTCCTCCCAATGACGACCTCATGAGCCCATATTGTTCCCTTCCTGCAGAGTCGATGGGATCGATCAGTGGTGGATCATGGTAAGGTGACAGCCTTGGTCTATATTTGTGGAAATGTCGATGTAGAAACCTACTTTTATTCCATTTTTTATTTGGGGTGTATATGGTTTGTGTTTCATACAATGCTTCTAAGAGGTTAATAAAATTGGAATTTCATTTGAGTAACATAAATGTTTGTGCTTGTAAATGTCTTGGTACCATTTACACATTAATCATGATTTTAATCTTGTGGGTCAGTCAAATTGGATGATGGTGAGTGAAGGCTAGGCACGAAGTGTCATCCCGAGTCTTGAGGATGAAACTTAAATCTTGCATATGAAGGTGAAGGACATGGAGGGTGTAATCTGTGACATGAAACGGTAGATAAATACAGAGATAAAGATGCACAACAAATGGATACAAATGGTGAGAAGGAGTTGCGTTTTGTACTTGTACTTGGTCTAGTTGTCATGTATGGTGTGAGTGCACTTATCATTAGGGGCTATGTTTGTGTGATTTCTACATGGTGCCCTATTAGGTGGCATTTGTGTGGTCCATTATGGGTTAGGCCTGGCCCGGACAAGCAATCGGTGACCGACAACTATGCCCGTCACTGGTAACCCAGTTACCAATGACAAGGCCAACCCTAACATGTGGCTCGTTCGTCATTGATGGGCCTTTTGGATCCGTCACTAATAGAGTTTTTGCAATAGTGATTAAATACCCAAGTTCACTTACTTGTTACAACTGAATCTCCTTTCCTTATATCATAACTCAATAATTCTTGATAATTTCCTCATATATTGGTATTTTTTTATCACCGGGTCATGTAATGTTCTTGTGTTGTTTATTCTTGTTAAGGGATGGTGGACCACATTTCCGTATTTTATGATCTTGAGCAGTTGCTCATGTTCCCTATAGGATAGATGGTTCAAACGTACTTTGAGCTTTCGAGTGAACTGGCGGAATTGCCAACTCAAAAACTTAGACGATCATTTTGCAAGTAATATGTGGGCCAAACCAAAATGCATATGTGAAAATTGCTACTCTCACCTGATGTTACACTAAATAATAATTCTATATAGTGCATATCCATTGAAATTAGTATATGGTTCACTATCTCCATGTGCCTTTTGTGGGTAAATATTAAAACACACCTCTTTATTTAAATATTTATCTGAAAATATTCAAACAAATTCAGGCATCATCTTACGTATTAAAATCACGCACTAAAATATGTGAAATTCATAATACCATGTAGAAAGCCAACAAGTTGAATTCGTTGTTGCCACACCGAGAACTTGTAGGACAGTAAACAATGAGAAACATACACACATGGATCACCTACCGTATCGTAGAATTCAATAGGCTCATTCTCATGAGGACCATGAAATCAAATATAGCAACATAAAACCAAATAAAATACATAAAGATAATACATAATCATCATGTACATATTCAACATATTTACACGATATCCATGATGTATAAATTTCCAATACATAATGACATATATTTTGACACAAAGTAAAGACATCGAACGGAATCCCTAGAGGATGTGCATATGTTTATTTAATCTTCGTGTATGTATGTGGGTGTGTGGCATTTGATGCTTTTACTATGCAGTAGGGTAGGAAGGCTCCATGGTAAGACCACACATGCCTCTCTTGTCAGAAATGTCCTTCTCCATTCTTAAGTACCCGTTCTCGCCCCATGTTGTACCCCATAAATTCTTCAATAACCAATATTTTGTGCCATCACTCGTCATTCCATAACCAATAGCTGCAATGCCATGGTCTAGGTCAGTGCCGCAAGAACCAGTCATCACTCCACCTTGGTAAAATTGGAACGTCATGTCACCACCATCCACAGCCACTGAAATAGGTTGGTTCACGACAGCCGCCATGAGGGCACCTTCATTGTTGGCTGGCACATCCTCATAGCTCTTGATGGTGGCAGCACCTTTGGATCCACTCTTGCACTTGCCATCTTCTGCCGTATATGGGTAGCTAGACTCACCAGTAAGGCCACCGTTTGAAATGATGAACTTGAAGGCATCATCCATGAGCCCACCCTCACAGCCTTGGTCCACACCGTGGACATCACAATCTACCAACTCTTGTTACGATAAAGAGATAAGCTTGCCAGTTTTTAGCTTGATGATGCCCTCGGTAGCAGCAACAGCGGACAATGCCCAACAACAACCTACAAATAATTGTATTGTGGGAAATACATGATCACATAATTTTTTAACAAAAAACATCTAGATACATATATGACATACATCATTACACTATGTACTTACAACATTGGCCCTGATCCTTGATTGGAGTGACCGCACCCTTCGTCCTCCAATCTACTGTTGCCGAAAGTGCATCCAAGCTCACGTTCTCATACCTGAATCCCGTGGGAGCCCTCTCCAAGCTCGCTTTGTATCCTTTGTTAGCCTTTGTCATCTGAAACTCCTCGTTGGTGAGGTCAGCGAATTGATTGACACCCAAATAGAACTTGTGGTTCTCAGTGTTGAAGGACTCAATGAACTCGACATTGGCCTTGAACACCTTCAACTTATGAGCCTTCTCCGTGGCATCCTTGTACACACGGCCATACTGGGCCATCCAACTCTCGTGCCATGCTACGATGGACAAGTCATCACTGAGCTTGCGAGCTGCTAGAACTGAACTACAGAGGCAGAGGCAACCGAAGATGGCAAGGAGCAGAACCTTTGGTGGGTTGGCCATGTTGACTAGATGATGTGTGTGTCTTGCTAGCAACTAACTGTAGTATGTGGTATGTCTGTGGTTTGCTTTGGTTTAACAAATGGAACTAGGTAGCATATATAGTCACCTTTACATAATTAAGTATTGGGGATAGTGAGATATGGTGCTTGCACGATGTAATGAGTAGAAAGAGGCTCCTGCGTAGCGGTAAAGTACTTCTGGTATAAAATTCTTGTTGCTTGTACGTGCGCTTGCTGCACATGTGAGAATGACCGGCCAACGTTTGATTATGTATCTGCTTTAGTTAACTATAAGTTGATTAGCTGTTCTAGAGATAGCCATTACTTCTGGTCCATATTGTTAGGCTATTCTTGTGTACCAGGTTTTCTTTGGGTATAACCGGTTAATTAATTGGCCTTTAACGATTGCAACTTCTTCTCTAGTCAGGAGAATTCTTCTTACAACTTCTTAGCTCCGAGTGCGCCAACGTCTTGCATAGATAGAGGAACACGGGAACTTCCTTTTTTTGGGGGGAAGACAACAATTATGACCTTTTTTTAGAAAAGGGGTATTACCCCAGCCTCTGCATCAGAAAGATGCATACGGCTCATATTATTAAAAAACAAAACCAGTCTCAAAGTCTCCAGTATCTGAAAGTATGAAAAGAAAATAGGATGCTCAAGCGAGCCTAATCAAGAAGCCAGAACCGGCTGGCAAATAAAATAGGAGCACTACATGCCTATCCTATTACATGACTGCCATCCAAACCGGTTGAAAATAACCCAAGCTACCATCTCCCATCGGGTAGACGCAGTAGCCAAACACCCCCTGGCCTCCGTCGGAGTGAGTAGCGACCACATACGGATGAATGTTGTGGCCCTGAAGATAACCTGCAAAAAGTGAAAGTTCGTTGCTCTGTTAAAAACCAAATCATTTCTGCAGTTCCATACTGCCCATAACAAGGCACAAACTCCAACACGAATGTGTCTTGCTATATCCAAGTTAACCCCATCAAGCCATGTTCCAAAGAACATATTGATAGAGGTAGGTGGAGTAATATTAAAAGCAATATGAATCGAACGCCAAAGAATATTAGCCAGCGGACAATCTAGAAAGAGGTGCCTGATAGTTTTGTTACGATCACAAAAACTACATCTAGCAGAACCCATCCAATTGCGTTTTGCCAGATTATCCCTTGTCAAAATGACTTGTTTATGCACAAACCACATAAACACTTTGATTCGCAAAGGTACCTTAACTTTCCAGACGTGCTTCGAGCAAGGAATGACACTAGTGTTTATGACATCCAGATACATGGATTTGACCGAGAACCTGCCGTCCTTAGTCAGTTTCCAAAACAATCTATCTGGCTGCTGAGACAGCTGGACATCCATCAGCCTTCGTACAAGATGAAGCCAGGCCTCCCAACGATCGCCTACCAGCGTCCTCCAAAAGCTAATATTTTGAGGCGTGGACTGGAAGATAGTTGCAACGTAGGCTTCTCGACGTTGAACAATGTTATACAGAGTAGGATATTGAAGTGCCAGAGGCGTCTCCCCAAGCCACGTATCCTCCTAGAACCTCGTGTTAGCCCCATCACCGACTAAGATTTTTGCCCTGTTAAAGAAGAGGGGCTTGACTCTCATCAACCCTTTCCAAAACGGTGAATCGGTCGGGCGCACAGTCACCTGAGCCAATGTTTTAGACTGAAGATACTTATTTCGTAGAATTTGAGCCCAAGTAGCCTCTGTCTCGGACGAAAGTTTAAATAGCCACTTGCTAAGGAGACATCTATTCTTGATCTCTAGATTTTCAATGCCTAGACTGCCTTGGTCCTTCGGCCTACAGATGATGTCCCATTTTGCAAGCCTATACTTTTGTTTCAACTCATCATTCTGCTAAAAGAATCAAGATCGATAAAAGTCTAACCTCTTCCTGACCCCCACCGGGACCTCAAAAAAGGATAAAAGAAACATGGGCATACTGGTGAGGACCGAATTAATCAGAATTAATCGACCTCCATATGACATGAGCTTGCCTTTCCAACAGCTCAGTTTCTTTTCAAAATGATCCTCGATGCACTTCCACTCCTTGTTCGTCAGCTTACGATGATGAATGGGTATACCTAAGTATGTAAACGGTAGCAAACCCAACTCACATCCGAACAATTGCTTATACGCCTCCTGGTCCTCATTAGCTCTTCCAAAGCAAAACAGTTCGCTCTTATGGAAGTTAATCTTGAGTCCAGACAATTGTTCAAATAAGAACAACACAAGCTTCATGTTTCTTGCTTTCGCCAAGTCATGCTCCATAAAGATGATAGTATCATCAGCATACTGCAATATGGATATACCACCATCAACTAGGTGCAGAACCAAGCCAGAAACCTGCCCCGCATCCTTAGCCCAGCCTATTAAAATAGATAACATATCAACCACTATGTTGAATAGAATCGGTGACATGGGATCTCCTTGCCTTAGTCCTTTGTGTGTCTGGAAATAGTGACCTATATCATCATTCACTTTAATCCCTACACTCCCTTTTTGCGTAAAGGACTCAATCTGGTCTCGCCAGGCCTTGTCAAATCCTTTCATACGCAAAGCTTGTTGAAGGAAAGGCCATTTAACTTTATCGTATGCTTTTTCAAAATCCACTTTAAAAACCACACCATCTAGTTTTTTTGAGTGGATCTCATGGAGCATTTCATGCAAGACGACCACCCCTTCAAGGATATTTCTATTTGGCATGAAAGCGGTCTGGGACGGTTGCACAACTGAATGCACAATCTGCGTGAGCCGGTTCGTCCCAACCTTGGTGAAAATTTCGAAACTGACATTAAGCAAACAGATAGGCCTGAACTGCTCAATGCGAATAGCCTCTGTCTTCTTAGGAAGAAGAGTTATCGTTCCAAAATTGAGCTTGAACAAATGAAGCTGGCCAATGAACAAATCATGAAACATCGGCAACAGGTCACCCTTAATGAAATGCCAGCACTTTTTGTAGAACTCTGCCGGAAACCCATCTGGTCCTGGCGCTTTATTGTTTTTTCATTTGTGCAATGGCCTCAAACACCTCCTTCTCCGTAAAAGGAGCAGTCAAAATCTCATTCTCTTACGTCTCAAGTTGAGGAACATCCTCAACTCTTGACTCATCCAGGGACACAAAACTCTCTTCCGGAGGTCCAAACAACTGCTTATAATAGTTGGTAATGTAAGCTTTCAGGTTTTCCTGACCAACTATCGTCCCTTCATCTTGTTCTAATTGAAAAATTCTCTTCTTACGATGCTTTCCATTAGCAATCATATGAAAGAATTGAGTGTTGTCCTCTCCTTGGACAACCTTACGAACCTTAGCTCTCAAAGCCCATTTCAATTCCTCCTCGCGGAGAAGCTCTTTCAACCTTAACTCGGCCTCCACTTTAGACTCCAGCTCGCTGGTATCTAATATAGAGGTTTCAGCTTTTAACTCAAGGGAGTGAATAATCATAAGGAGTCTTTCCTTCTCAGCCTTATATATCCCATTCGTATGCTTAGCCCATCCACGAAGGAACCTTCAAAGATGACGAATCTTGCACTGCCACCGCTCAATGGGTGACCTTCCCCCCGAGTCTTTAGCCCACTCTCTAGCTAACAACTCAATAAACCCTTCTCTTTCAAACCAAGCAAATTCGAAGGAGAAAATATTCTTATTACCCATATGAGTTGAGCCCCTGAGTCGACTAGTAGCGGTGTGTGATCCGAGATACCTCGTGTCAATGCCTGCACCGTTACCAGAGGAAACTTTTGTTCCCAATCGACGCTCGCCAAAACACGATCGAGCTTCTCAAAAGTCGGAATCGGTAGCGAGTTTGCCCAAGTGAATTTCCTACCCGAGAGCTCTATCTCTCTGAGATCCAAGCTTTCTATAATAGTATTGAACATAAATGACCATCTGCCGTCAAAGTTGTCATTATTCTTTTCCTCCTTTCTTCGAATAATGTTAAAATCACCACCCACTAAGACGGGTAGCTGCTCATTACCGCAAACATGGACCATATCAGCCAAGAAATCTGGCTTGAGTTCGGGTTGCGCAGCCCCATAGACTGCCACAAAAGCCCAATCAAATCCATCCGCTTTAGTTCTGACCCGAAACTTTACCGCGAACTCACCCAACAATACACTCCGAACCTCCAACGTTTCGCACTTAACCCCGAGCAGAACCCCACCGGATCTTCCTCGAGGTGGGAGGCAGTGCCAGTCAAAATCTACCCCCCCCCCCCAGATAAGGTGCTAAGAAATTGTGGAGAAAAATTACCTCGTCCAGTCTCGGACAAAGCAATAAAGTCTAAATTATGTTCAAGAGAAGCCTCTGCTAGAAACCGTCTTTTAGCCAAGTCTTTAAGACCTCTGCTATTTCAAAAGATGCCTCTCATATTTCATCATGAAATTTTTTAGAGGTACGGATCCTAGCACTTCTACGCACAGCCGACACCGGATAAACCTTCCGTTTCCATGTCCTTTTAGGCTTAACGCAAACATCAGAAGGTTCGGCACGCTCGGATTGAGCCTCTACCACCAAAGACTCATCCTCATGGTTAGAGGTTCCAGGAGAGGCATACTCATCCTCCTCCTTCGTCTCCTGTACCGCAGGGTCAGGATCAGCACACAAACCATCAAGAACCCTAACCCCAAGCACATCAATCTCCGACTCATTCGTCGGCTTAACTGCAGCTATGTTACGAATCAATTCTAAAGCTCGTTCAGCTTCCAAATCTAGCATATCATTAACAGACTTAGAAATCTGTGGATCATTATTACCAAGTGAAACTCCTAATTGGTTGGCATTTTGCACAATCTCATCATTGGTAAAATGCATAATAGAATTAGACTTATTAACAATTATGACCTGTGGAGAGTTTCCTCATGGGATAAAGTAGAAAAAATGACATACGATTATTTTTCTGCGTTAACTAAGTTGATTAGCTAACTGGTTAGTTAGCCTTCAACAGTTACGACTTCGCTCTTGTTAACGAAACTGTTATTCCCTTTTTCAGGAACAACTCTTCTCTTATTGCATTTCAAGAACAGTTGTTATTGCTTCCACGTTCGCTCTTAGTCTCTGAGAAGGTACAATTTATTTACTACTTCCTTCGTAGAAAAATATAAGAGCATCTAGATCACTACTTTAGTAATCTAAACACTTCTATATTTATGTACGGATGGAGTACGTTAGTATGAAAGACAAAGTTCTTGAATTCATCTAAGAGGATAGTTTTTTTTATGACCTCTCATGTTTTAACTTGTAGATTATCTATTGCAGAAATTTTCAGGGGCACGCAAGTGCGGGGAGGCACTCACCTGTCAAGTCCTGCCGCCCGCTCGATTTGCCTCGCGATTTGTGCAGTAGTTGGATCCTGCACGAAGGGCAGAATAAGCTTTAAATTCAACGATGAAACTTACGGTTTTTGCATCTAAAACTGCCAAGTCTCAACCAGTTTTAGAGATATAATTTTAAGCAATTTCTTTTGTCGACCGTAGACACAAAATAATTAATTTTTATCGCTCGCTCGTACTAAGTTTCAACATGGAAACTTAGCACATTTTTTTAAAAGTCACTAAAATATATTCAAAATGGATCTTATCTGAAAGCGCTGGTCAAGAGAAACACGAATATGAAAACATAACTTACTTTGAATTTTTTTTATTTAAAAATATAGAACTTTGAAAATCGGAAGCCAAAACAAAAAGGCGGCACCAAGGACCTGATAGGCCCCCGCACGTGTGTGCCCTAAATCCTCGTCCATATCCTTACTTTTAGATGTACAGAGATGGAGTTTGATTATCTAGAGATGGAGTTTCATTATAACCCGACGAGTCAAAGGTCAAGGCTCGGCCTGAGCTTACCTCCGCTTGTGGTCGGCTCAGAGAACCCCAGCACCACCTGCCAATGGTAGGTGGGGTCAAGACCGTGGGGAATGGCGGCGTGAGGTGAATGGCTCGGGAGGCGTGACAGGCATGACCATGGCGGCTTGAAGGGCATGGTTGCGGGTGGGAGAAGCATCGGCGACAACGACCTGATTGAGGTTGTGGTAGTGCTGGAGCGACAGTGTTAGGGAGCGACGGCGTGGGTGTCGGGATGAGTAAGTGTCGTTCTTGAGTGTACCTGGTTGGGCGTGGCGACGAGCCCCAAGCTCCGAATCCTAGCATTGTAGTGCATCGACGTACCGAGGAGCGAAGAGCAGCAAGGCAGCCTCGTCCAAATATCCCATTTAGGAGTAGAAACATGCTAGAGTTATATCTCGCCTATTGCAAGATGTAGCTCTGGCTCACCTCTGGCGTCCGCACGTATGGGCCGGCTCATTAGCACATTTTCTCGCTTGCTCCTCTGGCGTCCGAATTTATCGGATTTTTTCTTCTGTTTTTTGTTTGTTTCTCTATTTTTAACGATTTTCTTTTGGTTTTCATAGTGTTCCACTATTTTGCATATTTTATTCAATTTCCTTTCTTTTTATCAGTTTTCATCTATTTTATACGTTTTCACTGTGTTCCGCTATTCTGCGTTGGTTTCTTTATTTTTTTTGCTAGGATTTCTATACCGTTTTTCGTGTTTCTTTTATATTTTATTTTTCTTTCGTTTCTTCTTTGGTTTTCATCATTTTTTTATTTTTCTATTTCCTTTTTTTGCAATACGTATCTACAGTATCTCCATAAACATTTCACATTTTTGTATACAACAGAAACCTTTTTATGCACTTTTAAATATTTTTCCAATGGATGATTAATACTTTTTCAATTATATTTTTTTGATATCTAATTTTTCAAACATATTGGATATTTACAATACAACATGAACATTTTTATATACATATTGTATATTTTCGAATACATATTTTTTTCAAATATATGGTTTGAGGTCTAGTTTACTTTTCATACACATTATATACGTTTTGGTATACAATTGAACATTTTTTATGCATATTAAATGTTTTCAAATACCTGAAATACATTTTAAAATATAAGTTTGAGTTCTACTTTTTTTTCTTACACATTGTAGATTTTTGTATACACCACAATTTTTTTCTGCAGGTTAATAGTTTTTCATATACATCATTAACATTTTTGCCACACATATGCTTTTGAACTGTTTTTGGACATGTTTTAACATTTTTCAAATACAACTTAGAACAATTGTTAATGACATCAATTTTTTTACACTCCATTAACATTTTTTCCAATATATGTTTCGATGTCTAATTTTCTTCATACTCATTGTACTTTTCTTATACACTAGAAACATTTTCCTATACATGTTTAACATTTGTCTAATAGATTATCAATGTTTTTTTGAATATATGTTTTTTTAATTTTTGTAAATATGCATTACACATTTTTCAAATTTGATTTTTTAAGTAATTATAATTTTAGAAAATAAGACCAAAGAAAATAAAAAACTCACACGCTCGAGAATTCAGGGCTACTTTTATTTTTTGAGAAAAACTCACGGCTGCTACTGCTCGCGAGTGACGGGCCCCCAGGGGCCATGTACGAGGAAAGAAAAAAAGAAAGGAGCGAGCGACAACTTTGTGGGCTGGCCATTTCTCAAACAACACTACGACGAGGATATGCATGGACTGGACGCTCTACTCTCTTTACTGGGCTGACATGCCACGTATCCTAATGATGCGCTAGAATTACATGAGCTCGGAGGCCTTCACGGCCTAGTTGGGCCGAGAGGAGAAGCCCAAAATGCCGGGCGACTCATCCACCCTTAATCATAAGCCCTTTAGCAACATAAAGTGTTACAATGACTTGAACGTAGACACTGATGTTCAGGTCATTGTCACACTTTATGTAGCTTTCTCTTCAAAAAAATTAGTGTGTATAGCGCATCATACTATGTCCGAGTCGGAAATATCCTTATGCATGATGTGAATTGGTTTATTTACCTGGTCGTCATTTCTAGAATAAAAAGGCTTTCAAGTAAACCCATACCAACAATACAATCATGGAAATATAGGGTGGTAAGCCTTTTAGTAAGTGGATTTGCAAGAATATTTTTCATACTTTTATGCTTAACACTGTTTGTTTGATTAAGCATCATATCTTTTAGAATAAAAAAATCATGTCAGTGGTACTGGTTGTACCTGTTAAATTGATTTTTTTAATAGACAACTATGTTTTCATTATCACATTATAATACAAGTGGTTTATAAATGTTTTCAACCACTCGAAACCTGACAATGGACATGCAACCAAAACTGTAGCGACTTGACATGACACACACTTAGATTGCATCACCAATGATGCTATGATTGTATGTTTGGATCTTTTCCACGATATAGCTCTTTGAGTGAGGGTAAAATTATGACCTGGTTCATAATTTTAATGCTCCTCATGAAATATATTTCCGACAAACTCACAATTTCGAGGTTACTAGGCCCCTTATTATTGAGAATGTAATCTTTATTGCCTTTCATATGCCAGAAGACTTATAACGGCTTTTTGGTTGTTTAATTCTACATTAAACAAACATTTACCAAGTATATCGGTCATAAGTCATGTTGTGCACACACTGGAGCATACATGATGCTCGTGATAGCCAAAAGATAATAAACTAGCATATATGATCAATTTCAAAGTGGCTCCTTGTACACTGTCTTGTGAGGATTTCGTAGCAATACTCTGATTTGGGGTTTTTGAGAAGGCAAGGCACACCTGGATGATCTAGGACGTGATTTCACATAGTGGAGGTTTTATGTAGGTTCGGGCCCACCTATTCTAGAAGCATCATCCTACTCCTATGATATGTCTCCAACATATCTATAAAAAAATTTATTGTTCCTTGTTGTTATATTATCAATTTTGGATGTTTTATATTCATTTTATGGCAACTTTATATCATTTTTTGGGACTAACCCATTGACATAGTACCCAGTGCCAGTTGCTATTTTTTACTTTGCAAAATATTAGTACCAAGCAAAGTCCAAATGCCACGAAACTTTTTGGTGATTTTTTTCTGGACAGAAGACAACTTGGGAGCCAAGAAAGTGTCCAAGGGGAGGCCCATGGGGCCCACAAGGCACCAGGGTGAGGCAAAGGTCCCTGGCGCGCCCTGGTGGGTAGTGGGGCCCACAGGCCCCCTCTCCACCGCCTATCAGCTCTATAAATACTCTAAAATCCCCAAAACCCTAGGGGTGGAGAGATCAGAGTTTCCACCGAAGTTCCAGAACCACGAGATCCAATCTAGAGGCCTTTTCCGGCACCTTGCCGGAAGGTTCAACGACCACGGAGGGATTCTTCATCAACACCCTTGCCCCTCCGATGATGCGTGAGTAGTTTACCACACACCTACGGGTTCGTAGGCAGTTGCTAGATGGCTTCTTCTCTCTTTTTGATCTTCAATACAATGTTCTCCTCGATGTTCTTGGAGATCTATTTGATGTAACTCTTTTTTTGCAGTGTGTTTGTCGGGATCCGATTAATTGCGAGTTTATGATCAGATCTATCTATGAATATTATTTGAGTCTTTGTTGAACTCTCTTATGCATGGTTATTATAGCCTCGTATTTCTTCTCCGAATTTTGGTTTGGTTTGGCCAACTAGATTGATCTTTCTTGTAATGGGAAGAGGTGCTTTGTGATGGGTTCGATCTTGCGGTGTCCTCACCCAGTGACAAAAGGGGTAGCAAGGCACGCATGTATCGTTGCCATTAAGGATAAAAATATGGGGTCTATTCCTACATGAATAGATCTTGTCTACATCATGTCATCGTTCTTATTGCATTACCCCGTTTCTCCATGAACTTAATACACTAGATGCATACTGGATAGCGGCCGATCCGTGGAGTAATAGTAGTAGATGCAGGCAGGAGTCGGTTTACTAATCTTGGACGTGATGCCTATGTACATGATCACTGCCTTGGATATCATCGTAATTATTTGCACTTCTATCAATTGTCCAACAGTAATTTGTTTACCCACTGTATGCTATTTTCTTGAGAGAAGCCTCCAGTGAAATCTACGGTCCCGGGTCTATTTCCTATCATATTATTTTCACATATATTAATCCAAAAATCCAAAAATACCTGGCTACACTTTTTATTTACTTCTTTTGTTTTGTGTTTTTGTTAGATATATTTATTCAATCTCATACAATTTAATCTATCTCAATACCGAAGAGGGATTGACAACCCCTCTTACGCATTGGGTTGTAAGTTTTTGTTATTTGTGTGAAGGTGCTGCGTACATAGTGTGGTGGATCCTCCTACTTGATTGATACCTTGGTTTCATAACTGAGGGAAATACTTACTGTTGTTGTGTTGCATCATCCTCTCCTCTCCGTGGAAATACAAACGCGGTTTGCAGCAATCAAAAAAGAATTTCTAGCGTCGTTGCCGGGGAGGATCAAGTCCAGATCTAGCAGGTACACAATCACAAATCTCATCTCCTTGCAATTTACTTTATTTGCGATTTGCCTCTCGTTTTCATCTCCCCCACTTCTAAAACGTTTTTACAAACAAATTTTTTTTTGCCTTTTCCTCGTCCGATCTTTTGTTTGGTTGTGATCTTGCTTGCCTACCTTATTGCTATGACTAGTTCTTCTACTACTACGTGTACCCCTAAGAATGAAGTTCTCAATTCTAAGCAAAGGGGAGGAGAGAGTTTAAAAGATGCTTGGTATAGAATTTGTGATGCTCATAATAGATCTACTCGAAAGCAATCTGCTACTATTCTTCTTTTCAATTTCTATGTGGGCATTACTACTTGTTATAGATTTGTTCTTGATACTATCACCGAAGGGAATTTCTTGATGTGCCCTCCTTTGGATGCTTTTAATGCTATGGGGAATTTAGTGGGATCACCTCCTATCATTATCAATGAAACAATTTTAACTCTTGAGAATGTTATGCAAAGGTTAGATGCTATTGAAAATAAAAATCATCGAAGAACATATTGAAAACTTGGATAAAAGGATTCATAATCTTGCTAATAAAATTGGTTCAAAGGTAGGAGATACCCTTAAAAATCTAAAAGAGAAAAAACCCATAGCTAACGAAAGGTTAGAAGAGAGTCCTCCTCGGATTGATAAATTGGAAGATATTATTAGTAATTTGGGCTCAACTTTTTATTCCATTAAAACTATTGAAAAACTCCTATAAAAAATAGCAAGTCTACACATGCTACTAAGAACAAGGGTGCCACCTCTAGCAGTAACAATCAAGATCTTAAAATGATTAGTGTTCATCCCGATTTTGTTGAAGTGCTAAAAGCCCCTACTTTCAAAAGTGAACTACTTAATTGTATTCCCAGGAGCTTGAATATTGATAATATAATGTTATATATAAGAATAATGATGGATGTGTGATTGAGGAGTTGGAAACCAAAGATGACAATACTTGAATCTATGCATTATGCCTAGCTAGGGGCATAAAACAATAGCGCTTGTTGGGAAGCAACCCAATGAATAAAATTTATTTTTCACTTTTTCTTTCTATTCTGGAGTGTTTACACAATTATTCTACTGTTATGATTGTGTTTTTATGTTTTAGTTAGTATTTGTGCCATGTTGGGTGATAGTAGATTTGATGTTGTTGGAAAACAGAAACTTTTGCGTCCAGTAGAAGAATTGTTAAAATTCACATAAGAGATGAAAGCTTTTGAATTTTTCTAAGAAGAAGAGAAATTCAGAGAAACACAATGAAATATTTTTGGAGTTTTTGGTTTTCTTGAACTAGCTAAATAAAAAGGGAAAAGCAAAAATGAGAAAAACTATTTACACGGGAAGTTCCCAACAAGCAAAAAAAAGAACAAAGAAATCTTTTTTGGTTTTCTTTTAGTGCGACAGCTAACTACTCTAGAAAGAAAATCAAAAAGAAGCAGGAAATATTTTTGTATTTTCTCTCAGTTTTTCAAACACACAAGAAGAAAGCGAGAAAATAAATTTAGCATGGATAATACAATGAGAAAGTGTGAACACCGATAACTGAAATCTGTGAACATGGATGTAAAGTCGGTGAGAAACACGTACTCCCCCAAGCTTAGGCTTTTGGCCTAACTTGGTAAGCAATCAGTAGTCAAACTGTTGAGGAGCGGGCATCCATGGATCCCACTGCTAAGGTTCCTCCTCCGCTATAGCATGGTTGTTCCGGCAGGCGATGATGTCTGCAGGTATAATCCTATATCCGCCCCTGGCAATAGGATCAATAAAAACAGGTGCAGGCAGTGGAATAATATCATGAGTTCTCACACTAAAAACCAGGTTATAAGGAATAGGAATGTTAGGATAATCGATAGCAGTAAACTGGTGGCAATCCATAGCCGCACGATCTAGGTAAACCTTGGGCAAAGGATAATCATGCAGGCGTGTCTGAACATTAAAGCGAGCCGCCAAACGAGTGGCGTAAATACCTCCATGTATTTTGCCCTGATGACCCACAAGTGTAGGGGATCAATCGTAGTCCTTTCGATAAGTAAGAGTGTCGAACCCAACGAGGAGCAAAAGGAAATGATAAGCAGTTTTCGGTAAGGTTTTCTCTGCAAGCACTGAAATTGTAGGTAATAGATAGTTTTGTGATAAGATAAATAGTAACGAGTAACAACTAAATAAAGTAAGTAAAGTGCAGCAAGGTGGGTCAATCCTTTATGTAGCAAAGGATAAGCCTAGACAATTTCTAATAATGAGAAAGGAGCTCCCGAGGACACATGGGAATTATCGTCAAGCTAGTTTTCATCACGTTCATATGATTCGCGTTCAGTACTTTGATAATTTGATATGTGGGTGGACCGGTGCTTGGGTACTACCCTTACTTGGACAAGCATCCCACTTATGATTAACCCCTATTGCAAGCGTCCGCAACTACAAAAGAAGTATTAAGGTAAACCTAACCACAACATTAAACATATGGATCCAAATCAGCCCCTGACGAAGCAACGCATAAACTAGGGTTTAAGCTTCTGCCACTCTAGCAACCCATCATATACTTATTACTTCCCAATGCCTTCCTCTAGGCCCAAATAATGGTGAAGTGTCATGTAGTTGAAGTTCACATAACACCACTAGAGGAAAAGACAACATACATCTCATCAAAATATTGAACGAATACCAAATTCACATGACTACTAATAGCAAGACTTCACCCATGTTCTCAGGAACAAACGTACCTACTCACAAAGCATATTCATGTTCATAATCATAGAGGTAATAATATGCATAAAGGATCTGAACATATGATCTTCCACCAAGTAAACCAATTAGCATCAACTACAAGGAGTAATCAACACTACTAGCAACCCACAGGTACCAATTTGTGGTTTTGATACAAGATTGGATACAAGAGATGAACTAGGGTTTTGAGAGGAGATGGTTCTGGTGAAGATGTTGATGGAGATTGACCCCCTCCCAATGAGAGGATCGTTGGTGATGACGTTGATGATGATTTCCCCCTCCCGGAGGGAAGTGTCCCCGGCAGAACAGCTCCGCCAGAGCCCTAGATTGGTTCCGCCAAGGTTCCGCCTCGTGGCGGTGGAGTTTCGTCCCGTAAGCTTGCCCATGAATTTTTCCAGGGTAAAAGCTCTGATATAGCAGAAGATGGACACGGGAGGCCCACCAGGGGGCCCAGGAGATAGGGGCACGCCCAGTAGGGGGGGGGCGCCCTCCACTCTCCTGTACAGGGTGTGGGCCCCCTGGTGTATTTCTTCCGCACAATAATTCTTATTAATTCCAAAAAGATGTTTTGTGGAGTTTCAGGATTTTTGGAGCAGTGCAGAATAGGTTTCCAATGTTTGCTCCTTTTCCAGCCAGAATTCCAGCTGTCGGCATTCCCCCTCTTCATGGTAAACCTTTCAAAATAAGAGAGAATAGCCATAAGTATTGAGATATAATATGTAATAGCAGCCCATAATGCAATAAATATTGATATAAAAGCATGATGCAAAATGGACGTATCAACTCCCCCAAGCTTAGACCTCGCTTGTCCTCAAGCGGAAGCCGATATCGAAAAATATGTCCACATGTTCAGAGATAGAGGTGTCGATAAAAAATAAAATACGAACATGGGGCATCATGATCATTCTTATAATAACAACATATGTAAATTTTATCATATGATTTCTTATGCTCAAGTGACAATCAATTCACAATGTCAAGTATGGTTCAAAAACTTCATTGGGAACTAACAAACTACAATCTCAGTCATTGAAGCAATTGCAATTTATCATAACATCAGAAAGAGTCAACAATAGAGCTTTTCAGCAAGTTCACATACTCAACTATCTTGTAATCTTCTATAATTGCTAACACTCACGCAATACTTGTGGTTATGGAGTTTCAGCCGGACACTGAGAAAGATAAGGGCTTATTGTGTTGCCTCCCAACATATTCACCTTTAGGTGATGTCAACAATAATAGCCCATGCTAACTTACATCCAATTGGATATATGTATCATGATCTTTCAAACATGAGGAGCTTGCCAAAGGATAAAATGAAAAAGGGAAAGGTGTGGATCACCTTGACTCAAGCAAAAAGTAAAAGATAGGCCCTTCGCAGAGGGAAGCAGAGGTTGTCATGTGCGTTTAGGATTGATGCACAAAATCTTAATGCAAAAGAACGTCACTTTATATTGCCCCTTGTGTGTGGACCTTTATTATGCAGTCCGTCGTTTTTATTACTTCCACGACAAGATCGTACAAAGCTTATTTTCTCTGCACTAATAAGTCATACATATTCAGATAGCAATTTTTATTGCTTGCAACATGACAACTTACTTGAAGGATCTTACTCAATCCATAGGTAGGATGGTGGACTCTCATGGCAAAACTAGGTTTAAGGGTGTTTGGAAGCACAAGTAGTATCTCTACTTGGTGCAAGGAATTTGGCTAGCATGAGGGGGGAAAGGCAAGCTCAACATGTTTGGAAGGTCAATGACAATATACTTTAACTGAGATGTCGGAAAACATAAACCATTATGTTGTCTTCCTTGTCCAATGCCAACTCTTTTAGCATGTCATACTTAATGAGTGCTCCCAATTATAAAAGGTGTCCAAGATAATATATTTATATGTGAACCCCTCTTTCCTTATCACTTCCTATTAATTGCAATGATGACCAAGACTATGTTTATCAACTCTCAACAACTTGTATGCCTCATACTTTCTATATGTGAAGTCATCACTATCCATAAGATGAATATGAACTCTTCTTTTTCTTCCTACTTTCTCAAGATCATGGTAACATAGAAAAGCCCTTGACTCAACACTAATCTTTATTATAGATAGCTCACGGACTCGATTACAAAAAGAGATCACAAAGCAAAGCTCAAAACTACTTGATATCAAAACTTCAATCTACTGATCAAGATACTACTAAAAGGATCAAACTAAATAAAATGGTAAAGATAGGAGTGTGATGGTGATACAATACTGGGGCACCTCCCCCAAGCTTGGCAGTTGCCAAGGGGAGTGCCCATACCCATGTGATTATGTCCTCGGAGGTGGTGAAGTAGGAGTTGTTGATGACGTAGGCTTGTTTCTCAATTTACGCTTGAGTATAATATTTTGCTCCTTTAGGTCCTCGATCTCCTGCTCAAGGCTTAATACTCTTTTGCATAATTCCTGTTTATTTTCCTGCAAGAGACGGAAAGGGATAAACTCGATCTTTGGGTTCTTTGCTCTATCAGGGAGGCTTGACTTTTTAAACTCCACGTGCATGTCCTCGGGTTGAGGTAATGGGGCTTCGTCTTTGTTTGAACTCGTCTCCTCCTTTACTTTAGGCTCATAGTCTTCCTCTTCTTCTGAGGTCCAACCATCATGCTACAAGTCCCCGTAGACCTTAGGGTCTGCGAGGTAATCAGCCACATAACTTTCCCCTTTCGAATCCTGAGACGACATATTGGTCTAAATCTGAAACAGAACAGCTCGAAACGAAAACAGAGGATATTTGCGTGATACGGTGGTCAAAACCTTCGGGAGTATATATATAATGAATTTTTACCGACCAAAATACGTAATGTGCAAGAAAATGGAGTCCGGGAGGCACACGAGGTGCCCACGAGATAGGGGGGCGCGCCCAGTAGGAGGAGGCGCGCCCTCCAGTCTCGTGGGGGCCTCGTGTCCCTTTCAGACTACTTATTTCTTCCTAAAATTCTTAAATATTCCAAAACTGATAAAAATTTCCATTGGAGTCGGTTTACTTACCGTACCACATACCTATTCCTTTTCGGAGTCTGGAATGTTTTGGAAAGTGTCCCTTATGTATTCCTCAGGGGTTACGGTTTCAATAATATTAGTTTCAACATTGATAGGATTACCTGAAATATAATGTTTAATTCTTTGACCGTTTGCCACCCTTGGACTTGTGCCTTCGAAGTTGTTGATTTTTATGGCACCAGAACGGTAGACCTCCTCGACGACGTAAGGACCTTCCCATTTTGAGAGAAGTTTTCCTGTAAAAAACCTTAAACAAGAGTTGAATAATAATACATAGTCTCCTACATTAAACTCACGCTTTTGTATCCTCTTATCATGCCAGCATTTGACTTTTTCTTTGAATAGCTTGGCATTCTCATATGCTTCGGTTCTCCATTCATCAAGTGAGCTAATATCAAACAACCTCTTCTCACCGGCAAGTTTGAAGTCATAGTCGAGCTCTTTAATAGCCCAATATGCTTTATGTTCAAGTTCAAGATGTAAATGACACGCTTTTCCATAAACCATCTTATAAGGGGACATACCCATAGAATTTTTGTATGCAGTTCTATAGGCCCATAATGCATCATCAAGTTTTTTGGACCAATTCTTTCTAGATTATTCACAGTCTTTTGCAAAATTAATTTGAGCTCTCTATTGCTCAACTCTACTTGATCACTAGACTGCGGATGATAAGGAGATGCGATTCTATGATTGACATCATACTTAGCAAGCATCTTACGGAAAGCACCATGAATAAAATCTGAACCACCATCAGTCATAAGATATCTAAGGACTCCAAACCTTGGAAAAATAACTTCCTTCAGCATTTTAATAGAAGTGTTATGATCAGCACTACTAGTTGGAATAGCTTCTACCCACTTAGTAACATAATCAACAGCAACTAAAATATGTGTATAACCATTGGAGGCAGGAAAAGGTCCCATATAATCAAAGCCCCAAACATCAAACGGTTCAATAACAAGAGAATAATTCATAGGCATTTCTTGACGTCTACTAATGTTACCTACTCTTTGGCATTCATCACAAGATAAGACAAACTTACGAGCATCTTTGAAGATAGTAGGCCAATAAAAACCAGATTGTAGTACCTTGTGTGCAGTTCTATCTCCAGCGTGGTGTCCTCCATAAGATTCAGAGTGACACTTGCGTAGAATCTGTTCATGTTCATGCTCAGGCACACAACGTCTAATAACACCATCTACTCCTTCTTTATAAAGATGTGGGTCATCCCAGAAGTAATGTCTTAAATCATAAAAGAACTTTTTCTTTTGCTGGTATGTGCTAGGCAGTATAAATTTAGCAACAATGTAATTAGCATAATCAGCATACCAAGGAGCAGTACGAGAAGCATTAACGACCGCTAATTGTTCATCAGGAAAACTATCATCAATAGGCAGTGGGTCATCAAGAACATTCTCTAACCTAGACAAGTTGTCTGCAACGGGGTTCTCAGCTCCCTTTCTATCAATAATATGTAAATCAAATTCTTGGAGCAAGAGAACCCATCTACTGAGCCTAGGCTTAGCATCCTTCTTTTCCATAAGATATTTACTAGCAGCATGATCAGTGTGAATAGTAACTTTGGAATCAACAATATAAGGTCTAAACTTATCACATGCAAACACAACTGCTAAGAACTCTTTTTTAGTAGTAGCATAATTTCTCTGGGCAGTATCAAGAGTCTTACTAGCATACTGGATAACATTCAATTTCTTATCAACTCTTTGCCCTAGAATAGCACCTACAACATAATCACTAGCATCGCACATAATTTCAAAAGGTAAATTCCAATCAGGTGGTTGGACAATAGGTGCAGTGATCAAAGCTTTTTTAAGTATTTCAAATGCTTCCACACAATCATCATCAAAGACAAAAGGAATATCTTTTTGCAATAAATTAGTTAGAGGCCTAGAGATTTTAGAAAAGTCCTTAATGAACCTCGTATAAAAACCGGCATGACCAAGGAAACTTATTATACCTTTTATGTCCTTGGGGCATGGCATCTTTTCAATAGCATCAACTTTGGCTTTATCAACTTCAATATCTCTCTCGGAGATCTTATGCCCCAAGACAATGCCTTTGTTAACCATAAAGTGACACTTTTCCCAATTCAAGACGAGACTAGTGTCTTCGCATCTCTGCAAAACTCGATCAAGGTTGCTCAAACAATCATCAAAAGAGGATCCATAAACGGAGAAATCATCCATGAATACCTCACAAATATTTTCACAAAAATCAAAGAATATAGCCATCATGCATCTTTGAAAGGTAGCAGGTGCATTACATAAACCAAAAGGCATACGTCTATAATCAAAAGTACCAAAAGGGCGAGTAAAAGTAGTTTTAGATTGATCCTTTGCTGACACAGGTATTTGAGAGAAGCCAGAATAACCATCTAGAAAGCAAAAATGAGTGTGTTTGGATAGTCTTTCTAGCATTTAATCAATAAAAGGTAAAGGGTAATGATCTTTCTTAGTAGCTTTATTTAACTTACGGAAATCAATTACCATCATATAACCTGTAATAATTCTTTGCAGGATCAATTCATCTTTATCATTAGGAACAACGGTAATACCTCCCTTTTTAGGAACACAATGGACAAGGCTTACCCATTCAATATCAGCAACGGGATAAATAATACCTGCCTCAAGGAGCTTTAGTATCTCCTTTCTTACCACTTCTTTCATCTTGGGATTTAGTCGTCGTTGAGGATCTCTAATTGGTTTGGCATCGTCCTCCATCTTAATTTTGTGTTGGCATAACGTGGGACTAACGCCCTTAAGATCATCCAGAGTATATCCAATAGCAGCTCGGCGCTTCTTCGTAGTTTTCAATAATCTTTCTTCTTCTTGCTCTGAAAGGTTAGCACTAATAATAACATGATATATTTTCTTTTCATCAAGATAAGCATACTTAAGATTATCAGGTAAAGGTTTGAGTTCAAACACGGGATCACCCTTGGGTGGAGGGGGATCCCCAAGAATTTCAACGGGAAGGTTATGTTTCAGCATAGGTTCCTGTTTAAGGAACACTTCGTCTATTTCCCTTCTTTCCTTCATAAACATATCGTTCTCATGGTCTAGCAAGTATTATTCTAACGGATCAGTAGGAGGCACGGCAATGGAAGCAAGACCAATAATCTCATGCTTAATAGGTGGTTCCCTATCACGAGGTTGTCTACAAAACTTAGCAAAATAAAACTCATGAGACATACCATCTATGCCAACAGTGACAGCATCTTTTTCACAATTAGTTACAGCACTAGCTGTATTCAAGAAGGGTCTACCAAAAATAATGGGACAAAAATCATCTTGTGGGGAACCAAGAACAAAATCAGCAGGGTATTTAACCTTCCCACACAAGACTTCAACATCTCTAACAACCCCAATAGGTTTAATTATATCCCTATTAGCAAGCTTAATAGTAACATCAGTGCCTTCTAATTCAACGGGTGCAATGTCGTGCATAATTTCTTTATATAGATCATAAGGTATCGCACTAGCACTAGCACCCATTTCACATAAGCCATGATAACAATGATCTCCTATTAATAGAAATAACAGGCATGCCTACGACAGGTCTATGTATCTTAGTATCTGGTGTAGCAATATTAGCAATCTCACCAAGGAAATAAATAACATGCCCATCTAAATCATCATCCAAGAGATCTTTAACCATAGCAACACTAGGTTCAACATTGATTTGCTCAGGAGGTGTATAAGTCTTAGTATTACTCTTACGAACAACAGTCGAAGCTTTAGCATGATCCTTTATCCTAACAGGAAAAGGAGGTTTCTCAACATAAGTAGTAGGAACAATAGGATCACTATAGGTGACAGTCTTTTCTTCAACTGTAATAGGTGCAACTACTTTCACTTCAACAGGAGGATTATATTCAAACCACTTCTCTTTAGGGAGATCAACATGAGTAGCAAAAGATTCACAGAAAGAAGCTACTATCTCAGAGTCAAGTCCATACTTAGCGCTAAATCCACGAAAAGCATCGGTATCCATAAAAGATTTAACACAATCGAACTTAGGTGTCATACCTGACTCCTTACTGTCGTCGAAACCCCAATCTTCAGAGTTGTGTTTAATTCTTTCCAATAAGTCCCATTTGAAATCAATAGTCTTCAGCATATAAGAACCAACACAGGAAGTATCGAGCAGGTTGCGATTATCAAGAGAAAGCCGAGCATAAAAGTTTTGAATAATCATTTCCCGGGAGAGCTCATGATTGGGGCATGAATATAACATTGACTTAAGCCTCCCCCAAGCTTGAGCGATGCTTTCTCCTTCACGAGGCTAGAAATTATATATGTAATTACGATCACGATGAACAAGATGCATAGGATAGAACTTCTGGTGAAATTCCAACTTCAATCGCTTATAAATTCCAAGATCTCGTATCATCACATAGCCTATACCATGTCAATGCATCTCCCTTCAAAGATAAAGGGAAGACCTTCCTTTTGACAACATCATCGGGAATACCTGCAAGCTTAAATAATCCACAAACTTCATCCACAAAGATAAGGTGTAAATTGGGATGCAATGTTCCATCTCCTGCAAATGGATTAGCTAGCAGTTTCTCTATCATACCCGAAGGAATCTTAAAGTAAATATTTTCATAAAGTTCAGTAGGTTGAGGAGCAACTCTCTACTCTTCTGGTTTGGGTGAAGATACCCCGAACAAGCCCCTTAGTTTCCATAGTGACAAGTAACAGAAAATTTCAGCACACTATATAAATGTTTCCTTACCAAGTCCCACTCACCAAAAGCGCTACACTCCCCGGCAACGGCGCCAGGAAAGAGTCTTGATGACCCACAAGTGTAGGGGATCAATCATAGTCCTTTCGATAATTAAGAGTGTCGAACCCAACAAGGAGCAGAAGGAAATGATAAGCGGTTTTCGGTAAGGTTTTCTTTGTAAGCACTGAAATTGTGGGTAATAGATAGTTTTGTGATAAGATAAATAGTAATGAGTAACAAGTAAATAAAGTAAGTAAAGTGCAGCAAGGTGGCCCAATCCTTTATGTAGCAAAGGATAAGCTTGGACTATTTCTAATAATGAGAAAGGAGCTCCCGAGGACACATGGGAATTATCATCAAGCTAGTTTTCATCACGTTCATATGATTCGCGTTCGGTACTTTGATAATTTGATATGTGGGTGGACCGGTGCTTGGGTACTGCCCTTACTTGGACAAGCATCCCACTTATGATTAACCCCTATTGCAAGCGTCCGCAACTACAAAATAAGTATTGAGGTAAACCTAACCACATCATTAAACATATGGATACGCATAAACTAGGGTTTAAGCTTCTGTCACTCTAGCAACCCATCATCTACTTATTACTTCCCAATGCCTTCCTCTAGGCCCAAATAATGGTGAAGTGTCATGTAGTCGACGTTCACATAACACCACTAGAGGAAAAAGACAACATACATCTCATCAAAATATCGAACGAATACCAAATTCACATGACTAGTAACACTACAAAAAAGACACATACGTGACATTTTGGGCCGAACAAAAAAAATTTATGTCATACATATGACACTTCTATGACGATAATTGTGACAAAACCCGGTATCATCATAGATGTGGTGGGCTCCTACTTCTATGACAAAAAATCATGACAGAAAATGGGCTTTTCGTCCTGGGCGGGCCGGAGACGCAGCTGAATGACATTCTTTGGATCGTCCATGACGGAAAAAAGCGTGGTAGAAGCGAGCGGGAGGAAAATTTCAAGGAGTTGTCGGTTACGGTGGGAGGTCGGGGCGGAGCGATGCGCGTTTCTCTCGTACACGTACGCGCGTGTGTGCGAGGCATTGGCTCTAACTGAACCCGAGCGAGGCATTGGGCTCTAACTGAACCCGAGCGATTGCACTGCAGGCTACGCGTTACTGAACCCGAGCGATCGATCGATGGCTGTTAACTGAAGCCGATGGAGCGATTCCTTCGCTACTTCTGCTAACTGAAGCCGATCGATGCTGCCTCTGGGATGAACAGTGAGTGTTGCGAGGGGTTTGGATGAACAGTGAGCGGTGGCGTTGCCTCTGGATGAACAGGACCCCGTGGTGTGGAGGGCTGGATGAACAGTAGACGGTGGAGAGCTGGATGACCAGTAGACGTTGGAGTAGCGCACGGTAGAGGCTGGATGAACAAGAGCCCGTGGAGGTTGGAGGAGGTCGACGGTAGCCCGTGGAGGCTGGAGGAGGTCGACGGTGGAGATGAACAGTATCCCGTGGAGTCCCATTTTGCGGTACGCCACACCCTCCCGATGAACAGGACCCCCATTTCGACCGTAGGAGGTCCGTTTCATCCGTTTTACGGTACACCACACCCCTCCCGATCAACAGGACCCCCGTTTCGACCGTAGGAGGTCCATTTCCTCCGTTTTGTGGTACGCCACACCCCTCCCGATCAACAGGACCCCCGTTTCGACCGTAGGAGGTCTGTTTCGTCCGTTTTGTGGTACGCCACACCCCTCCCGATCAACAGGACCCCCGTTTCGACCGTAGGAGGTCCGTTTCGTCCGTTTTGCGGTACGCCACACCCCTCCTGATCAATAAGACCCCGTTCCGAACGTAGGAGGTCTGTTTCCTCCGTTCTGCGGTACGCCAGGCCTCGTTTCCATCGCCTGTTCTGTCCAAGCCCTCCCGATGAACACGACCACGCATTCCGTTCCGACCCAGTCAGTTGGCTCCCCATGAACACGACGACGACGTTGTTTCTCCGTTCCGACCCAACCATGTACGTATGCGCGAGTAGGCGTTCGAGACCCCGCCCGTATGTACACATACATGGCCGTATTTTCTTTCTTGCACCCTGGCCGTTGTACGTACGTGTACATGCTACGTGCGTGCCTCTACTACGACACGTGCGCGCCTCTACAACGACTAGTATGTACGTACACGTTCGCGACCAGAATGACAATGCTACGTACACTTTGACCAGGTGGGTCCTGACTGTCAGGCACTTCCTTGCGTGCGAAGGTGTAGCTGGTGGGTCCCAGCAGTCAGGGGGAAACATTTTTTTCGTGAAATACGGTGGCCCGTCCGGTGGGTCCCCGCTGTCAGGTGGAGGAATAATTATTTTCCACGTAATAAGGAGGCACTTCCTTGCTGCGGCTGTGGACCCAGTTGTCAGCCTCTCCACATACAGTCCACGTCCGATGGAAATCGTTCCTTGACCATGTTGACCACGCCGCGCCGAGAGCACCAGGGCGGTGGACGACGGCGAGGCCTAGGAAGGGGACGACGGGGAGCCGGGGAAGACGCGGCAGTGGAAGCCCGCACCAAGAGGAGTATGAGGGTTCACTGGTTAGGCTGCGGTGTGAGGCTGCCGTCGCCGCAGGGCCTGGCCAGCGGTGGGAATAGTAGGGGGCGGTGAGGCCTCCGCGGCAGCACATCCGTCCACGGGAGGCAGGAGCATGCGGCACGACCGGCGCTGCTTTGGGCGGCTGGAGCAAGAAAACCAGAGGTTGAAGAAGCACTACAGTCGCTGGATGGACATCGTACGGTCACTGGATCTAGAATCGTTTATATTGACTAAGTTGACAAAGCCCTCCGTCCCCGTTAACTTAGTAGACCCACAAGTTAGCCTCCCACCAAGGTGGGTCCCAGCTAGCTGGGGGGTATTCATTTTTTTGTGCGTAATAAGGAGGCACTTCCGGTGGGTCCGAGCTGACAGCAGGGGGAACATTTTTTTGTGAAATACGGTGGCCTGTCGGGTGGGTCCCAGCAGTCAGGGGCAAACGTTTTTTTGCGAAATACTAGTGGCTCATCCGGTGGGTCCCTGCTGTCAGGTGGAGGAATAATTATTTTCCACGTAATAAGGAGGCACTTCCTTGCGGCTGCCGTGGACCCATCTATCAGCCTCTCCACGTACAGTATTCTTTCGATGGAATTCGGTCATTGACCACATTGACCACGCCACGCCGAGAGCACCACGGCAGTGGACGACGACGAGGCCTAGGAAGGGGACGACGCGGAGCCGGGGAAGACGCGGCAGTGGATGCCCACGCGGAGAGGAGTACGAGGGTTCACTGGTTCGGCTGCGCTGCCGTCACCGCAGAATAACAGGGGGTGTGGGTGAGTGGACTGGAGGGATGGCCTAGCCAGCGGTGGGAGTAGTATGGGGGCAGTGAGGCCTCCGCGGCAGCACAGCCGGCCACGGGAGGCAGGAGCAGGCGGCACGACCGGCGCTGCTTTGGGCGGCTGGAGCAAGAAGACCAGAGGTTGAAGAAGCACTACGACCGTTGGATGGACGTCGTACGATCAGTCAAGCTAGAATCGTGCATATTGACTAAGTTGACAAAGCCCTTCATCTCCGTCAACTTAGTAGGCCCACTATATTGGGTCCCAGCTAGCAGGGGGAGTATTCTTTTTTTTGGGCGTAATAAGGAGGCACTTCCTTGCATGCGAAGATATAGCTGGTGGGTCCGAGCTGTCAGCGGCGGTAACGTTTTTTCGTGAAATACAGAGGCCCTTTCGGTGGGTCCCAGATGTCAGGTGGAGGAATCATTATTTTGCGCGTAATAAGGAGGCATTTCCTTGCGTGCGGCCATGGACCCAGCTGTCAGCCTCTCCATGTACAGTCCACTTCTGATGGATGTCGTTCATTGACCACGTTGACCAGGCCACACCGAGAGCACCAGGGCAGTGGACGACGGCGAGGCCTAGGAAGGGAACGACACGGAGCCAGGGAATACTCGGCAGTTATTTCCCACGCGGAGGAGTATGAGGGTTTATTGGTTCGTCTGCCGTCACCGGAGAATAACAGCATGTGTGGGACTGAGGGTGAGTAGAGGGATAGCTAGGCCAGCGATGGAAGTACGATGGGGCGGTGAGGCCTACGCGGCAGCACAGCCGGCCGTGGGGAGGAGGGAGGAGGCAGTCCCGCCGGCGCTTGTTTGAACGGCTGGAGCAGGAAGAGCAGAGATTGAAGAAGCACGACGGCCGTTGGATGGACATCCAACAGTATACAGGCCATTTGTGGAAAGCCTCAAATCTGTGGAAAGCAGCATACAGCCCATCTGCCATTATTTCAAATAGTTTACAGCCCATTTGCTAATTCTTACGGGTTTTTTGGATCCCATATTCTTTTTGTTAGCATTACACGCCATATTGTGGCCATGGTTAAAAAATTATACGAAATTTTGCATATGTTGGTGCGGTCTGAACTGTTTTTAATCCCGAAATTTCGAGTCACATTCATACTGATTTTAAAAATAAATGTATATCAATATAAAATCCAATAAATTGTCCACGCATAAAAATCAATGCAATTTAAGATCTCGAAATGAAAAAAAGATATTTGAAACTAATTGCCGGTTTGATGTGTTTTAAAAATGTACAACCCATTTCTCATTACTGATAGGCCATTTTCTCGGCCAGCCGAATGAAGCTCTCCTCGTCTAGCCCAACAGGCCTGATAAAGTGACTTACTTGACAAATCACAAAAAAACTGGGCTAGCCATTTTCAAAAAGAAAAAAGACTACTAGGCTGGTCTGTGGTAAACATAAAAGAAAAGGCTGTCTAGACAGGCCAGAGTGTCCCGCACAGCCCAGTTGACACCCTGCTTCCGTCTCAAAAATAAATTAGATAAATGCCACTCCAATTATGGTGATTCATAAAAATGCCACTGCAATTTCCAAACTTTGAAAAATGCCACTGCAATTTTTGCAAACTTTGAAAAACGCCACTGTAGTTTGCAAACTTTGAAAAACGCCACTCCCGACTTCAAAAAATGCCACTAAAAATGGCATGAAATGGCATTTTTCAAAGTTTGGAAATTGCAGTGGCATTTCTCAGAGGCATTTATCAAATTAACCCAAAACAAAAATAACTTGGCGAGCTGCTGGGTCCCTGGTGTCAGCCGCTCGTTGTGCAATTCTCACGTTTATTAACTACGTTGACAATGGCATGGGACCCAGATGTCAGAAATCCACTAGGAGGAGCCATTTTTTATTGGCTTGAAATAAGGAGGCACTTGCTTGCGTACTGCCATGACCTTGGCGGGTCCCTGCTGTCATCCTCTCCACATACAATCATCTCCTGATTGTGTACGCGTCAACTTGCTAGGCCCACAAGTCAGCCTCTAAACCCGTGGAGGACAAATACAACCCATTTAAAAAAATAACAACCCATTCCATACGTTCAAACGGAAAGTTCAACAGTCAGAGCAAAGTAACAGGTTTGATCCACATATAGAGTACTGAACTTCCACGTTGACAACCATCATAGCCAAGTTAACTATCTACTCCCACTAGACAAGTACTAACTTACTCTTAGCTAACTAGACGATGCCGACGGTACATGCTAAACGCCGGCACCGGCGTCCTGCGCCACGCCTCAGACTTTCCAGATGTGCGATAGGGCGCGTTGCTCGCGCGCGTTGGCCCTTTCCATGCCGGCGTGGTCCACCGAAGCTTCGGCTTCCAAGCAGGAAACCCACTTGACGAGCTGGTAGTAAAAATCAGCGTCGCGAACGCGTGCGTGCCCGACAGCCTCCAGGGCTATTTGCCGGGCACCGGCCTCCATGTAGTTGGCCCAGTTGCGGGCGCTCTAATCGCGACTCAGAGCGTCGGTGCACTGCTGCTCCATGTCCTGCTGGCAGCGCAAATCGGCAATACACAGCTCCTCCACCAGGCGGTCGCGCTCCAACAACTCCTGCTCCTCCGCCATGCGGTCGCACTCCAACAACTCCTCGATCTGTGCATTGCCATCTAAAGACAGATAGAATGCCTCCTCCCTCCGTCTGCCTTCCAGTGAAAAACCGAACACTAGTTCCGGCGGTGACCGCCTCCGGCGTCGCCTACCGCTGACGGGCGGGGGCATGGCGGACATGGCGAGCGACGTCAGGCTGGTGGGGGCTTATGAGGATATGGAGAGTTGGGTCACGGTGGCACTGGAGAAGGCCGGGAAACAGTACTTATAGGGGAAAGGTAGCGCGACGGTCATCAAAATTCAATGCATAATGGCTTAGAGCGCCAGCTTGCCGTGGAAAACTAGGGAAACTGAAACTATGACTGTGCCGTCCCGTCCCGTCTGGGTCGCACGCCAGCATGGCAGTCAAACGAGTGCACTCGAATCATCTCCCTCCTTGTCAATAATGATTTCATGGATTTAAAAAGCCCGCAACAATTAAAGCATATCTTTTTTCGCATCAGTTAGCTGCCTTAATTACGGCCGGCTGCATGCAAGCACTCAGAATCGCTCGCAGCCGAGGGCACGCATGCAGCCACTTAAATCGCTGGAATTAATTAGGCTTAAACTTCTGCATGCCGTTAATTATTCCCATGCCTTGGTCTTGCTGCTTTGCTCACGGGACTAATAAACCCAGACGGAGGGAGTACCTTGGTTGGTGAGAGGTTTGAATTAAGCCCTGCAAACCGGAAAGGAGGTACTAGTACGTGCGTGATCCGCTATTTATTCGTGTAGGATCGAGTAGGTCGTTTCTTGAATTGAGCCCTACAAACCGGAAAGGAGGTAGTACGTGCGTGATATGCTATTTATCCGTGTAGGATCGATAGTGTAGCTTGTCAGTTTCTTCAGAGGTAGGCATTTTATCTGTGTAGGATCGATAGTGTAGCTTGTCAGTTTCTTCAGAGGTAGGCATTTTTATTCAAAAAACTGCCACTTCGCATCTTGCGTCGCAAATAAAACTGCCTGGAGCGCATTTGTAGGGTAGCTAGTGATCGATCAGTAACTGTTAATGCATCTCAATGATTCACAGATCATATACAAATATCTAGCTCCAAAAGCAAAGATCAGCCACTTCGGATCTTGCGTCGCAACTAAAAGTAACTAGTATGATTCCCATACATAAGATCAACATGTTAATGCATCTCAATGATTCACAGATCATATACAAATATGTAGATCCAAAAGCAAAGATCTAGAAAAACATCTGTTCTTCCTACTAACATGGATGCTTCTCTTGGCCAACATTCAGTACAGACTAAAAGACAAATTGGTTTGTGAAGTCTACAATTCCTCTTGCAAACGTAAGTGGTTTCACCAACAGCTGGAACCATGAGAATGAACCACACATGATGGAGGAACATCCACTGCAATATGATTTGGTCTTCTCTCGATCACACCGCGAGACTATTTTCGGAATACAAACTTTAACTTAGGGAAAATGATGCCCATTGTATAATCAGACCAAAGCAATGAAGCACCAAGTGTTGGCCAGTAAATAGTATAGTACTACTTTTCTGCAGTCCATGAAGTGACTATCCAATCTTTGTGTCTATTTTCAAATGGCACTACATGCAGTGACTATACTATTCTCTTGTGCAGTTCAACCAAAATTGCGAACACTTTGTTTGTTTGCCAAATAGCAACGGGCAGACATCTCTGTCTGCACAAATATCAAGCAGCTAGTAAACATATACCACACCATGTTTGCAGTGATGGAAGAGGTGAAATCGATACAACCGAAATTGAGCATCCAATCATTGAATCTTGTCCTGCACCTCCAATGTAGGTCCACCCTGCCAATAAATTCACATGCAAACCATTAGTATTACTATCTAATGACAGTACAAAAAGAGTAGCAAGATAGTAGCAAACCATGTACCTTCGTAATGAACAGCTCATAGTGCCACCAATTGGATATAAAGGTTTGGAAAAAAACATGCTCCTAATGTTGAACCAGTTGGACTTTTTGTGCAGCTCCACTAAAATCGAGCATCCCTGTTTGCATAGATATTGAAAGTGTGATTACTATAAAAGTGGCACTAGTTGAAGCATAGACTCACAAATATAAGCATTCCAATTTCTTATGGGAAAAGGTAGCAAGACTGTTTCTAACCACCTGTTTGAAGAAATAAATAAAGCAACATCGGCTGATGTCAGGAAGGCATACATAGTTTTTTTCTGAAAAACTGAGCCATTCCTGACCTTTCCTCTTCTTTTAAGCAAATTTTGTGTAGGTCTACTAAAATAAAATGTCATCACCGCCTTGACAATTTAGTTACATTGTACAAAAGGAAATGACTTAACATTACATCATGATGTCGGGTATGTAGTAGACAGGCATTAGAGACAAACATACATACCTCCTCCGATAACATAATGAACATTAATTTTAACAAAGGTGTGACTAGCTTTACCGGGATAATTTGAGTGAACTCTACACCCTCTGTTCCTTAATATAAGACGTTTTCACGGTTCAATTTAAAGTACCCAAACATCTAGTATTTAGAAAAACAGGTAGTAGTTTTCTTGAGCACATATCTGGGAAAGCTTGCCACACTTTATTTATGTCCATACGCTAATGCAACACCATTCGAATACTACAAATATACACTAATCTAGTGGCTAGTGCAACAGTAGAGTAGTTAGTTTATTACAGGGTACAATACAATGGTTTTACTGAACAGATTTCAATAAACTTTAGCACTGGAAGGTTTCTATAAGAATTAACAATACAAAATGTAAAGGTAACAAGTTTCAGCATTGGTATACTAGCTGTGCATGAGCATTAAACCAAATATAGAAGTCTGAAGGTAACTAGCATTATTAACTAATGACAGTATAAAAAAATTGCAAACCATGTACCTCCAAGGTAAATATCATTTCGAACTCGGGGGGACCTTAAAAATTGCTATCCCAATCTTGATTATCGATCAAACATAAAAACTTGATCGAACGAATCAAGAGAACAGCCGGAGGAGGAGGTGCCCACTCTTGACCTTTCCTCTTGTCTTCATAATTGTCTGTGCAGTTTAACCAAAATAAAATGACATCAGCGCCTTGGCATTTTGGTGACACTGTACAAAAAAATTAGCTTATTCCATCTGTGCCCCCAATTCCTTAGTTGTGCTCAGTTTTCCCCACTCGCTCATTTTGCCATGGTTTTGAGCACTTTTTCAGGGGCAAAAGTGAGGAAAATGTGAAGGCAAAAATTTTGAGTCACGGGGAAAAGTGAGTAAAAAGTTAACGAATGGGGAAAAGTGAGCACAACTAAGAGACGAGGGGCATAGATTTAAATAACCCAAAAAATTAACTTATCTCATGAAAGTGAGGTATGTAATCTATAAGCATTAACAGTGCAAAAAATCTGAAGGTAGTAACAAGTTTCATTGTTGGTATACTGGCTGTGCAACAGCATTAGAATGCCTTAGCTGAAAAATCTTTAATACATCCACAATCAAGAGCTAACCCTGAAATGATCTAGTGACATTAAATGGCACTGCTTAAATTTATCTGTGGCATTAGACTGAGAGAGGCATTAGTTAAATGTGGCATCACTTTAGCAGTAGCATTGCTTGACTTGACTGCTAGCGTTATACTAACAGCAAAAAAAGTGGCAATAAGAGCATGGGAGGCCCATTCGGACAGTGGGCGCACCAGTACGATGTACCTCCACGGACGCAGAGTGGTGAGGGAGGTATGGTTGCCCAGAGCAACAAATATCCAGGCAGCATATGTGGATTACATCCCATTTTTGTTCTCTTTAGCCACCTTTTTCCTATGTGAGGACAACAAACCGATCGACCTGGTCATTCTCTATTGCGTTGTCATGCATTTCTACCCTTCTTCAACCAAGAGACATGAGACTCATTCCTTAGCTACTGATTTTCCCCTTTTCAACCTAGATGCGGGTTCGATGCCTACTCTCTTGGATAGTAGAGTCTCCCTTCCTTTCCTTATTCAACCCAGACATGCATTAGTCTGCATGAAGTAGGGTTTCCTTTAATAGTGCAAATTATGGTTTTCGTCTGCGTGGCCAGCAGAGCAGAGGATAGCAAATTGGGAAGATGGTGGAGTGAAAAAAGATCCACATGCAACGACGTGCCAGATGGGGCAACAGAACAAGGGTATGGTTCGAAAAGAGGTAGCATACCTGAGGGTCGGCGGGAAGTGGCTTCGCTCGTGGTCGTCGTCCTCCGCACACACTACGGCAGCGATCCCGCGCGGGCGCTAGGTCTGAGAGGACGGCCTTGTCGTTAGTGCATGACCTCGCTCGCCGACGACGAGTGCGTCAACGCTACACGTCCTTTTCTTCCCCGGTGGATCTGTGACCACCGGTGGGAGGGAGAGAGGGGTCGTCTTTTTTAGATCTGGAGAGAGGGTGGTAGTGTGAGAAGCAAGTGGGCAGCCCTTGGCAAGAAAGCGCTGAAGCTCCGGCCTATATATCTTCTTTATACTACTAGTACTAGAGGTGGAGTAGTAGTAGAGTAGTTTATATTTTCTCTGCGTACAGTACAAGTTAGTCGTGCTTCAAAACTGAACGGCACGCCATTAAAAAAATAAAGGCCGATAACTAATGCGGCACCTCGGGCCAATGCGGCCAGATCGCATTTTGCACGAGAAATTACACACCATGTTTCATTGACATGTGGTCCCATTCCACATATCAGTGAGACGATGACGAGTAGTAGGAGTATTTTCGAACCGACGTGTAGGCTGGGGCGCCCCTTCGTGAACCATCGCAAACTGGCAACCGTCCACCGACTGTTCGCCTTTCCCTCTCAATTTGGAACTGCTGTCGCACGCTCTTCCTCTCCCTCCTCCATTTTCATTCAGCCCTTCACCCTTTCTTCTGCCATTGTTCGATCGTCTTCTCCATGGAGGGAACAGGACAGAAACAACCCCGTTATTCTTGTCCCGATCTGAAAGATGACGTGGTGGAGGAACTCATTGATCGGTGCGACATCATCACCTCGGCTAGCATTGCAGGTTCGTTCAAGCCCATTCTCGACTCAACTAATAACATCATTACAAGGAACCCAAGAGTCAAGGAGCGGTTTGATCTCCCCTATCTTCTTCGCCGTGACCGTGATGACTAGCGCCGTCGCGATGGAGGCCTCGCCCTGTGCAAGTTGATGCCGCTTGATAATGATACATATGATGTTAAGATGCCATCGCTTGAGGGCAAGGCTTGGGCAGGCGCAAATGGAGATTGGGTTGTTTACATTGGGTCCAACTGCGAGTGGGAACTTGTGAATGTGTACACTCGTGACCGGGTTCCACTTCCAAAAATCTCAGCAGACTGCCCAGAGGTTGATCACACCAGTATTGTACGCACGTTCAAATACAATCATGGTGACTGTCTTCTATGGAAGATAGCAATTTATCGAGTCCCCAACCGCTCTTGGAATTACAACAACTATGAAGTTGTTGCTATCTTCGACAAGCTTGTTGCCGTCGTCAGTGGTTTGACTGGATGGATATTGCTCAAAAATCAGTTTCTGTACATGGATGAGTACTGTGATGCAATTCAATACGAGGGCCTTGTGTTTGCTGCCACCACTCGTGGCACTGTTTTTGCATGGCATCCTCGTTGTTTCGGTACGTTTGTCTTCCACTGTAATTATAATTGTTTCATCCACATGCATGCGGGTTAGCAAGTTTCCCTTTAGGCTGGTCATAGTGGGGAGTAACTTAGACTAGTAACATGCATATGTTACTAGTTTATGTTACTACCTCTATAGTGCATAGTATCTTAGATTAGTATCATAGGTGGTCTCATTTATTGCCATGCATGACACATAGTAGCATCACATTTATTATGTTACGGTATCTACCTATGTTACTATAACCATCTCTCTCTTCCTTAATTGCCTGCCACATAAGCATGTTTGCGAGTCCCAAGTGCATGATACTACTTATGTTACCCCCACTATGGCCAGCCTTACTAATAAACCTTCTTCTTGTGTTTCCAAGGTCCTGTGAACATTCCACCACCTATACTTGAAGATTTTTATAACCAAGGGGGAGATGATGATGGTGATGATCACGAGCATGAGGACGAGCAGCGCCCATATACTATTTGGCGCCTGGCAACTAATTTCGATGGATCACCTCTTCTCATGTGTATACAGCCCACTGATGATGTAACTGCTAAGGAAGCAGGTGTAGTCTCCCATGGTCGCACTCTCCGGACCTATTCCAACACCCGTTCCATGGTATTCGGGATGGATACTAGTGTGCTAGCGCCAACTCCTTCTCCCTAGTACGGAATTGATAGTCTTGGAGAAAACTCGCTCTTCCTTGGACAAAACTATCCAATGATGGTGAAAGGCGATCCAACTACTGTTGACACAATGTTACTACCATTTATGAGAAGCAACTGTCTATACCTTGGACATTTGGGTGGTTCTCTACCCTGGTAGTGATATAGTAGGCCACTTCAGCCTGGATGATCAGTCCTGCGTTGGTCTCCAGATCGACAATGGATGGCCCGTCCTAGAGAATCACTTGTGGTTCAAAGCAAGCGTTTCCAACGCCGAGGAATGGTTGAGTTGAAGTTCATTTCATTGCTTGTTATTTGTTGTGTGGTGAAAACTTTAGTATTTATAATGTATCCTCGTTGTCGATGTGGGTTGATGACCTGTTGTATGTAATAAAATGATATGCCTATGATAAACTTACTAAATTTATGAATGGCTTTCGAGTTGCTTCTGTGAGTGAGTGGTGCGACGAGGCAAAAAAAATATTTTCCGAATACATAATTGTACGTGCATTGCAACAGGTTATCGAATGAGGCCAATCAACAATAGTAGTACACTATTTGTACTAGCTTCACATGCTTCGCGCGTCGTGCGGGTGTTTTTGCTGTAGCCATACTGTACTACGTAACCAGCACCTTGAATCCTCGATACTAGTAGTACTACTATATACTAGTAAGTAGTAGTAGTACTAGGGTGGCATGGGCCAGAACAAGCATTAACGTCCAGGAGTACGACACACGCCACCAGCACGACTTCCATCTGACACCATATTTCTTGGAGTCTGTGCTAGAGCAATCTCTTCAACCTCATCGTTTCTCTAACTCAGCCATCGCGCGGCGGGAGAGGTGGCGGTTTGCCAATAGTCGGTTTCCTTAACTGCGGTCCCACTTGTAAGGCCAACTACAACGCACGACCCCAAACAGACCTCTGTTTTGCACGAACTCCAACGATAATTTTGACTAGAAAAGCAAGACCAAAGAAAACAAGAATCACAAGAATACATTTTACTACTCATGTAAGTTGGATTAGTGATTTCTCGATGCATTCATTGTTGATCCGCGGAGGCTCGATCTTGCGTGCTTCTTTCTTCTTCGAGTGTAAAGAAGTAGACGTTGCTTCCTCGCATCTAGTCTCATGTCTAGCCTCTATTCTAGTACTCCCTCCGGTCCGTTTTTCTCTGCGTCTAAGCAGCAACATGCATACCAAGTAGGAGTATCAACAAGTGCACTAATCTCATCTATAGCCTTTGTGCTAGCTAAAAGTGATAGAACGTCTACTAAATTGCGCTCTATCAATATATGGATGTACTCTTCTTCCCAATACAGAAACTTGCATACATTCTACTCCCTCCGTTGCACAATACATGCCTTCTATTTGTCAAAATATATATGTATCTAGACATGTTTTAGTATATAGGCACATCCATTTTTGGACAAATGGAAGTCAAGTATTTTGGAACGGAGGGAGTACACAATAAAAAATTTAAGTTAGCACAACTAGTCTAATCCGAGAGCACAACCGAAGATTTGGTCGGGTTCTTCCTCCTTTTGCCGACATGTGGGACATCCAGCATCTAGGTCGTGTCATGAAAGAAAATAGAGTGGCTGTTGAAGCCATGAGATGTGCATCTTGGGTTAAACTGTAAATAGAATCTTACTACTCTTGAGTAACTCCAAAAGCGGCCACCGAAGATCTTTCTTGGATTTGTTTTTCATCACCAGCACGTCGAGGTGAAAGATGTGCAGGTTCAGTGGGTCCGCTTGCATTTTCACTGACATGTGGGACTGCATGTGAGCAAACAGACGATGGGCTCCGCGCGTTCGCTGGCTGGCTGAGAAGAGAGATATAGAGGAGTGTTGAGCACGGACTGCAGGAAATTTGTTCTACGTACTGTACCTCGATATAGGCTCGATATAGTGGGGTGGCATGGGCCATAACTAGCATTCACGTCTAGCAGTACGACACACGCCACCCACACGAGTCCCATCCGACACCAATTTTCTTGGAGTCCATGCTACAGCCATCTCTTCTCCCTCCTGTTTTCTCAGCCATCGCGCGGTGGGCGGGGTGGGGGTTTGCCGATAGTCGGTTTGCTCAACTACGGTCCCACTTGTAAGTGAAAATGCAACACCGCACGCATTCCCGCTTGAGCGGTGTGGCAGACCAACCTTGTGGGGGTGCGACGTGAACACGGCAGGCTTTTCCTTTTGAACCCGTAACTTGTAAAATTTGATCCTGCTCCATGGCGCGATCAATATATAGAAAATAACGATTTTGCCTAGAGTAATGAGAAGTTTGGTTCTGGCGCCGTTCATGCATGGAGTACGTACGAAAATTATGAAGTTGATGCGGAAGGTAAGATAATTACTGTAGTATCATATACTACTACATGGATTTCACGGAAAGATAAAAATACAAAAGGATCCATCAATTACATCCTCACGCCCTAGTGCGCCAGGTCACCAACCGACGTGTGAGGAGCAGCGGTGTTGGCGGCGAGCTCAACGTGCTTCTGAACAGTGTCGTCCAAGGTTGCCCTGCGGTCCAAGAAGGCCAGCGTCCTATCGTCCTCCTCTTGCATGCGCGTAGACGTGGGTGATTATGTTGATGGTGTCTTGCTGTGCCAGGCGCTGCGCGGCGAGGGGCGACCTCGACGTGGACATTCTCCGGCGCGACAGCGGGCAGTCGCAGGGCCACCAGTGCGTCGAAGAGGTTGTCACCATAGTGGCCGTTGAGGGTGGCGGGCATCGCAGAGCCTGGGCGCGTCGGCTGGAGGCTTACGTCAAATTCGTCCGCGAGCTTCTTGACAACGGTGAACTTGTCGAGGAAACCAACGAGGACCTCGTCGAACAAGGAGACGAAGCTGTCGTCCAAGCGGCCCCTCGCCCTGCCGGCCTCAAGCAATACTACCTGGAGACGTTCCTTGTTGTCGGGCCGCAGGCCGGCGTCGTGGACCATCTGGCACAGCCGGCTGATGCTCGCGCTCATCGCCTCCATCGGTCTAGCTTAGCTTCTACTACCTCCGTCCTGGTTTATTGGTCCCCATTGTAATCCGTGTCAAATTTTGACCACAGATTTAACTAACAAAATGTTTACGCATGTTACTAAAAAATTATATCACTGAAAACTATGTTCAAATACAAATCCAAAAATATATTTTTTGTTGACATGCATCAACATTTTGTTAGTTAAATATTTGGTCAAAATATAGCACAAATTACAAAGGAGACTAATAAACCAGGACGGAGGTAGTAGTAGTCAACTGATCTTGCGATTCGAGTGATCACTCTTGCCCTTGGTTAGCGTGCGTAGGTGCGTAGGATTTCGTACTACTCCTTGGCCCTCTACTGCACCTGCCTTTGGCCGTATGATAGGTGGGCCAGCCACCCCTTGGGACCACGTGTCATTCACCCAAAGGCAGTTGTCGTAAGTCAATGAAGTTGCGCCCCACTCCGTGCCGGTGCAGTATAGTCATCTCACCGAACCTCTAGTTGGGGCCAAACGAGAGAAGTTTGATGTTTACTGGTTTATTGGTCCCCTTTGCATTTTGTGCCAAGTTTTGACCTCTGATTTAACTAATAAAATGTTAATGCATGTAAACAAAAATGTTGTGCAAGTCACATTACGAAAACCAAATAATCCCAAAACACTTAGGCACGGTGCATTAACTCCCTCCTTGTTTCTTATTTCATGACATATCAACCAATGAGAGATGTGGGCCGTGCATGCTTTCAATGACTTGAGACTACCAAACATGACATGCAGTGTTTAGTTCATTGCATGTAATCCTATTAAGACTCTAGTTAGCAAGAAAACATTAAGTTCTCTCGCCGATAGGAATAAAACACCATGTATTTATTTACAGAGGGAGTAGTACATTTTTTGTGACATGCATTACTAGATATTGCTAGTCAAATACTAAAATCCAGATGGACGTGGTAGTACTCCTAAATCCAGACGGTGGTGCTACTAGTACTAGTAGTAGTACTACCAATGTAGTACTCCTAGGAGTACTAGCACTATACTACCCGTTGGTCAAATTATTACGTGTTGCTCCTCACAGTGAAGTGACAAGACCCTGCGCCGGAGATGACACCTGAGTATAGGCGCCGTGTTCAGCATACCATAGTCAGCCTCACCGTCTGCAGTCACTATCATCATGGCTGTAGAGCTAGCCTGCTTACAACTAGCCCTGTTCGACATAATTTCCCGTGCGTAGATGCCCGTGCATTGCACGAAACACCAAGATTGGGGGTGGACGGCTCCGGCATCGGCCATCGCGCCAGATTTTTCCACGGCCTTCTAGATGTGGTGGGGAGGAGATAAGGTTGATTGTGAGAGACAAGGAGTTGTTTGTAAATAGGGAACAAGTGCGGGCATCTTTTTGCAAAAATGGAGAAGCTTGGTTTGTATGCGTCAGATCTAGATCAGACGACTATTGGTGAAAGATGGGAGGCACAACATCATCGCCAACTCAGGACCTGTTTGATTCGCAGGATTTTGAAAACGCAGGAATAGGACACAGCAATATTACAAGTTTCAAACTGATATTACAAATTTTAGGAGTAATGCTGCACCTAGGAAGAGGGAATTACTAGGAAGTTCACGTAAGAACTTTCGTTACTTTAGGTGGATGAAGCGTTATCGTACAAACTAAAATCCACCGCCCTAACAAGTCACTAATGGGCAAATAAGTTTTCGAGTCTCTGGCCACTTGATGTTTCAAAAACAAATTCAGCTTCTGCGGAGACTTTGTCATTTAGGCTTAGACGCTTGCGGTGATCAGCACGCCATTCATTATTGCGCCAGAGAACGCCAAACCTCATTACTTGAGCACACTTGCCTCCAGAACAAAGAACCTGGCCAATTTAATCTCAAATGTGCTACCTCGGTAGTCGATCAAATCAATTTCTGTAACATGGAGATCAAGGCATTCGATGAGATTGTTATAGTGCAGCACATTTTTCACTTTCGGGTCTTTTTTTATCTGCAAAAGAAGAGAACATATTAGAGCAGCTGGCTGCATAAGATTGTCGTGTCATCAAGAGGTACCAATATCATTCGCTCATACAATAGGGTTGGCTGGCTAGTGATATTTTTTCACTCTCTCTCTCTCTCCCTCTCTCTCTCTCTATTTCTGTTTCCTCTCATTTAACTAGGAGCATGTGAGGAGCTTGGGCATTTGTTGCCTTCCACTATGTGGCCGATGCCATATTTCACAAAAGTATGCCACATAATACGCATCAATGTCAAATCAAAAGATTTTGGCACCGCTCTCACGATGTGAGAGAGTTGGCACTGTTGTGCACACAGACCCACATGTATAAACAAATCAATCAAACCAACTACACGAGCCTCTCACTCTCCCAAACAAGTGTTTTTTTATTGCCTCAGTCCTCTCTCTCTCTCCCACGCAGTGTTTTTTCATTGCGCGAGTTAATTTGGCACCGGAGCAAAGTAGGTGATCCAGATTGGGGCACCAGGTGAGCAATGGAGGGGCATCGATGCCAAATGCATCAAAAGTGAATTTGGCACATGTTTTGGCCTACATAGCCCAGTTTTGTACTCCCTCCATCCCAAAATTCTTGTCTTAAATTTGTCTAAATATGGATGTATCTAGTTACATTTTAGTGTTAGATACATCTGTATCTAAACAAATGTAAGACAAGAATTTTGGGACGGAGGGAATACTACCTCGTATTTAGTATAAAAGTTTGACCATAGATTTACCTAAGAAAATGCCAATGCATGTCACTAAAAATTACACCATTTGAAATTATGTTCAAATACGAATCCAACGATATAGTTCTTAGTGACATGCATTAACATTTTGTCAGTTAAATCTATGGTCAAATTTTGATACTACAAAATTGGAAGAGTAAACCAGGACGGAGGTAGTACTTGCCCTTAGGGTAACCATAGAGTTACTAGAGTAGTCTAAGTTACTTTCCACTATGACTAGCCTAGGCTACTATAGTAGTACAGCATAAAAATGATGCAGGTGATCACGTGAGAAAAAAAACTAAAAACATTACTTTCGGTGCAGTGTGTAGATGTAGTTTTGAACACTACACTTGTCGTCGTAATTTGGGAAAATTATGAAAAAATTGAGCTATGTTGTGATTACCGTTTACTAATAGGAAAGAAGTTTCACCTCGATGAGTAGCTTCTCCGTGCATGGAAAGCATGTAAGGAATCCAACAACTTGATCCAGATTGGGGTCGATAGATTTTAGTGCTAAGATCTTCATTGTGCGCGTGGACTGGGTCAAGCTTGTGGGAATCATTTTCTGGAAGACGGTCGTAAATACATCAAGAAGAAATTTAAAAATGTGAATTTCAAGAAGACGGAGAAGAAGATGAGTGTTGTACCTGAATGATTACGGATCCAATAAAGAGTTCGGAGAATTTGGCAGATGGGTACACCAACGCTGTTAATTTCGGCGCGTCAATGACCCTGATTTTTGTTGGACCTTCTAGATCCGATACAAGCAATCTCTCAAGGAAAGGCGCATTCTCAATGACCATAACGTGGAACAGCTGGAGTGATCTCTTCCCAATTGATGTCTTGTTGCGGGGCCAACAACACACATAAATCCATCGAAGATTCGTCGAGGCGATGTGGAGGCTAATGAACCCGTGGATCTGCTCAAGACGAAGGTACTCGAGCGCAGTACAGCTGTGGAGCAGGTGCTCCATAGCCTTCTTTGAGATGACAACGTCGAAGAGGTCGAGCTGCTTGAGTTGAGGGAGAATAAGGGCGGGCGCGGCATTAATCTGGGGAAGATAGTAGGCGCTGAAGCTGGTGCGGCGCAGCGTTGGCGTGAGGCGGAGCGCGGACGGCGGCAGAGAGCGACATCGTCCAGCTTCAAAGCTGAGCTCCTCGAGCTGATCTAGGGCGGGGGATAAGAACCACTCATCGAACTTGGGTTGGATCTTGCATTTGGTACTGAACATGCGGATGTCAAGGCGTCTGGCTGGCCCAGGGTGCGATGAAAGGATCTTGGAGACTGCGGCCATGCATTTGCAATCCCCGTCGCAGAGGCAGCTGTCGACGGTGAGGTTGAGGAGGACGCAGCGCCAGAGGGGGTGCCACCGCCGGGAGAGCAGGGCGGTCCGCACGGCAGATTTGGTGGGGAGGAGGCCGATGATGATGAGCAGCATGTCATCGGGGAGGCTGCTGATGAAGTCCAGGCTCGCCGAATGCGGTTTTGGCTCGAGCGGCCTCCGCTTGTTGGCTGCCTCGCCATCCATCTCAACCGGCGGCGACGCCGGTGTACATGTGTGCTGGTGTGTGTTGTGTGTTGGGTGTGCGCGAGTGCATCCTTCTGTGCATGCCGCCGCGCAGTGGTGAATTGTGCGTGAGTGCGTCCTTCGCGCGCAAGAAGTTTGTCCTCAATGCACCCTCAATTTACTAGCATGCGGGGTGCTACCCCGAGTGGTTTCAACTTTGTTTCCTTCACCGCGTGTCAAATGGGCCTCTAGTTTACTTATTTTCACCCACTGCCACATGGGCCAGCACACCAAGATACAGAACACGAGCTGACAACGCAGCATGTAGATTGGTTGACCGGTCAACTAAACAATATACAGAGCTATACGCTGACACAGTGAGCATATAATCCGTCTGTATAGAGAGTTCGAGTGAGAGGGGAGGCCCGTGAGAGATAGCAGAGAGAGAGAAAGAGCTACTCCCTACGTTTGATAATGTAGTTACAACATTTTTTTAAGTCAAACTTTTGAAACTTTAACCAAGTTTATAAAGAAATTACTTATATCTGCAATACCAAAGATAAATGATAGTATGAAGTAAGTACATGTTGTGATGAATCTAATGATCGTTCCAGATGTAAATGTTTTTCTCCACATATACCTAGTCAAACTTTTCTGAGGTTTTACTTTTCAAAACATCCATATGCTTATGGACGTGACAGAGTCCCTAACGAGAGAGAGAGAGAGAGAGAGAGAGAGAGAGAGAGAGTGAAAAAAGTGTGTGTGCGTGTGTGAAAGAGACATGGACAACACACGATAAAAGTGGAGAAAAAGCGTGCATGTCTTATGCAAACATATCACACATGCATCTTTGACAACGGAGGCAAGGTGAGGAGATAGTGTGTGGTTGTTTGGAACCGAGAGAGGAAGACCCCTAGCACGTGGCCCAGAGGGGTCTGACAAACAAGGGAGAGAGGTCGAGAGAGACGTACGGAGAAAATGCAGACATGGGGAGGAGAGAGTGTATGTTTGTCATAGAGAGATCCCCTAGAGATCGTGATGGGACTACATGGGTGGGAGATCGAGTGACAAGGTGTGTGCGCGATAGAAGATGCCCCGAGAGATATCGAGATAGACGTATGGATGGAAGGAGACAATACTTAGGAGGGGGGAGTTCTTGCACCTATGGCCCTGTTTGGATACTCTAACTCAGTTAGAGGTTAGAGTTAGATTCTAACCCTGAACTAACTCTAAGTAAAGAGGTGTTTGGATGGCAGGGTTAGATGGAGCGCGGATACGGCGAGGCACCTTCACGGGCGGTGCGAGAGGGAGGGAGGGAGAGGACGAGAAGCTTCGAGGAAGTGGGGAGGGATCTGCTGCGGGGAGAGCGAGAGAAAAAAGTGTTTATTAGTGGTCCCGAGAAGAACTAACCCAAATAAGCACCTCTTGGACGGGTTAGTTTTTTTGGATGGCTTAGATGCATCTAACCTAAACTAACCCTCCTGTTTGGATCTTTTTGGGTTAGTTGACTCCAAACTAACCCAAACTAACTCTAACCCATGGATCCAAACAGAGCCTATGATGGAGTGAGGGATTATGGTACTTAGGGGGGTGCGTGTCACATGGAGAGAGAACAAGGGCGGAGAGTGTTGGATGGGTCTATATGTATAGCGTGAGCGAGACATGTGTATGTGTGAACCAGGGAGATATAAGGCCCGTTTGGCTTGTGTCGTGAGCATCTTTTGAGTGCTCTGGGGTTGTGGCTGGATTTCATGCACGCTTGTTTGGTTGCTACCCTGTGAAAAAGAAAGCCCGCCTGGGCTGGGTTCCCTTGCACTTTAATTAGCCTGACTGAACTCCAGACACTACAAGTAGCCTAGCCCAAGCGACCGATTTCGAATGCCTGGCTGTGCCTGGTCGTGCGGCCACGAGGCTAACAACAACATGGATGGATATTAGCATTAAATAATTGATGCATGGATTGATTGATGGGACATTGATGCTTTGCCTGGCCCAGGCATGAACCAAATGCTTCAGCACCACACAAGCCTGGCCAGGCAGAAATATTTTACATCTCACGTCCACACCAGGCAGTACCGACCATCAAGGCATGAGGGTCAGGTCACAAACCAAAATGACCAATAAAGTTTGAGAGAGATTAAGGAGCCCCGATAAGGCTGAGTGGTGCGTCGGATAGCTGAGAGGGCGAAAGAGATATTCCATCCGCTCGATAATGCAGTGCATGTAAATTTTTTAGAAGTCAAACTTTGATCAGGTTTACGCAAATGTTATTTATATCTACAATACCAAAGATACGTCATACAAAACTACATCTCATGGTGAATATAATGGTATATGTTTGCCGTACTAGATGTAATTCTTTTTCTCCACATACATGGTCAAACTTTGTGATGTTTGACTTTTCAATAAATCTATGTGCTATGGATGGAGGTGAGTGCCTCAGTCGAGACAGATCAAGTGTGTGTGAAGGAGAATGAGTAAGTGTGCAAAAAGAGTATGTGTGTGAAAGAGAAAGTGACAACAAATGATAAATTAGAGAGAGTGTGTGTTTTTTGGTTTCTTATGCGAACATATCATGCATGCATCTCCGAGATGGAAAAGCGAGGCGAGGAGATACACGAAGATAGCTAGTGTGTGATTGTTTGCAACGGAGAGAGACACCCCTGTAGCACATGTCCAATAGAGGTCTGGCCAACAAGGAAAAAAGGTCGAGAGGGACGCATGGGGAGGGAGAGAGGGTGTGTTTGTGATAGAGAGATCCCCTTGAGATCGTGAGGGTACCATATGGGTGGGAGATCGAGGGAGTGCGTGCGCGATAGAAAGATGCCCCGAGAGAAATCGAGATAGACCATGCACATGTTTGTGATGGAGACTAAGATTAGCTAGTCATATACATATAGGGGGGACTGCGTGTGCCTACAATTGAGTGAGAGACCATCATACTTGGCTAGCTGGGCATGAGATTGTGTGTGTGTGTGTGCGTGTGAGATGGAGAGAGAACGATGGAGAGAGATAGAGTTTTAGATGGGCCTATCGAGTGCGAGTGAGATATGCATGTGTATGTGTGACCCAGGTGGATGGAGAGTTTGAGAGAGGGGGGGAAGAGCTCCGAGACGACATAGTGGTGCGTGAGAGAGTTACGTGCAAAGATCCAAGGAATTTGTGTGCGTGCGATGAGTGCACCCAAGATATCTAGCTTGGACTAGCTAGAGTATCATACATAGTGTGCGAGAGAGACCTATAGATGGTGTATATATGAATGCGAACTAGAAAGACCCCCCCCACACACACACACACAGAGAGAGAGAGAGAGAGAAAGGGAGAGGGACCAACAAGGTTTTTGTGTTGGATGCGTGCGACAAAATTGAAGATTGTCGGCGAGAGAGTGAGTGAGAGAGAGAGAATGGGAGTCCGGGAGAGGGGGAGGTCGCGTTTTATGCATCAAAGACTGATATAAACCATGTTTCGATATAAACTTGCATTCAAATATTTAAATTGGAGAACATGTTGTCTGCAATCCACACATGAACGGATATATGCGTATATCAAACAAGTTCATTAATTTGACTTTCAACATGTTCATGCAGTACTATAATACTGTACAACATGCTACTCCATTGAGGTGTTCACTTTTGGATTTAGTTCACTATTTTGACCTACTGAACGAGCTAGTTCATTGAATCGAGATATTTTATTTTGGGTTTGATTCGCGTTTTTGAGTGGGTCAACTATTTGTCATATAGTAAATCTCTAGCAACGAGCATGTAAAAATACATTACTCCCGAGCATCATCTCTCCATCTAAAAAAGAAGTGGCAAGCTAATATTTCAAAATTTGATTCGAATCGACTTGGTAAGGTAGACGTGGATGCTCGTTCTCCAAAAATTTGAACGAACCGTTAAACATCCTCTCTGCTCGGTGGAATTCGCCCGAGCAAATAAATGGGAGACGCGAAATACCGTCCTATGTGGGACACACATCAATTGGCCCGTTGTACATCGAGGGTAGGTTCGTAACTTCATCCAAGCATGCCTTCTCCTCGGCCGAAATGACATGTGCCGAATAATTCATAAATCATGGTCGGCAAAACACGCTCTCCTCGCCCGAAATAGCTCGCGCCCACTATTTCAAAACACGCTCTCCTCCCCCGAATTCGCTCGCACCCACTATAGTTCAAAACACGCTCTCCTCGCCCGAATTCGCTCGCACCCACTATAGTTCAAAACACGCCCTCCTCGCCCGAAATCGCTCCCACCCACTATTTGGGGAGAAGCAAAGTTACTCTACTATCCCCGACCCTCAGTACACAGACCCAAGCCGAGAAGCCTATAGGCAAGGGTAGAACTGTAACTCCCCCTCACATTTCAGACAAATGCGTCCGTAAGACATGGTTCCACTCCCCTCCCAATTCCCCCCCCCCCGCCTGCCCCCATTCATACCTCATGGGCGCCAAATCACCTTCTCCCCGGGAAGCTCCCTTCTCCGGAGCCGCGAAACCTCAGCCCCACCTCCATGGCGTCCCCCACCGCACCAATTTCACAGCCGCCCTAATGCCGGAGACGCTGTCCAATTGCCGTCGTGCACTGGGTCGTGTGCCTCTTACTCCGTGCTGCTGGTGCTGCCTCGACAATGGCCGCGTGAACCGTACCGGAGTCGATTCACCCCCGCTGTTGTTCACGGCGCCGGAGCGGCTCCAACTTCAGATCCGTCTAGAGTCCTGGCGCTGCTTCCGCGTAGCCGTCGACCGTGGCGACATCGCTCTTTCCCTGCCGCCGGTCGCCACCGCAACCGCGCCGGCCTCACTGACTCGGCAGCTGGACCTGCCTACTTCACCATGCCGCCAGATAGGTCGCACCCTCATCTGAAATCACTTTATTTAGGCGTCAATTGTCTGAATTTTTATTCTGGGCCAATCAATTCCCAATGGGAAGCAGCACCCCTCGAGGCGGCGGAGCTCCTAGGCTGCCGGTTGGCTGGTGTCTAACGTAAGGGTGCGGGGCCGCAAGTTCACCGCGGAAGCAGCGCTTAGATGGCTATCTTTTAGAGTTGCGTGGGTTGAAGGTACTGTCGCCGCTGGATCTGGATGACAGGGAGTCTTTGTGGATTGTCCCGGGGGCGGCGCAACCACGGCAGTGCGGTGGGGCGGGGAGCGGGGTTTTGGCCGGGGCCACGGACGGCGGAGGCAGGCTGCTCTGCTGTTGGTTGCTGGCTCTTCGGGGAAGATTCCAAACAGTGTCAGCCGGGAGGCACAAGACGGCCATCAAGCCATCCGGCGTAGATCAGACAGTACCAAAATAAAATAAAATCGTGTGACCCCAATTTGGTCTTCAGTCAATAGACGTGTGACCACTCTCGTACCTTGCTGTTGATCTCTTAGTGTATTTCTTTGGATCAAAGAGATATGTCATTCTTAACATTATGCGTTATCTGCATCTTCAGACACACCGTCTTCCGACTCACCGCAGCTGCTCCAACAAGGGAAGCATACACCAGAAGGGAGCTACAATCCCCACTCAACAGTTCCCTGCATCGAATGCCCGTGCTCGACATGGACAGCCATAACAACAGCAGGGCCATCGACAAGTCAACACATGATGCTCACTCCTATGGATGGCAGCCAGATAGGTTGTACCCTCATTTTACTTGTGTGCAATATTTATGGCTTTGTTATTCATCTAAGCACGGAAAATAGATCATCACATTTCACTGTATATTCATGTTGATCTCTTACAGGTCTTGTTCAGGAGTTCACGCTATTCCATAGTTCAGCTAAGATACTTGTTCTTTAGGTAACGTTGTTCCATAGTTATCATCCATCAGCCAATGATATCCCACAGGCTGGTGATTATTGTATTATACCACTTCTAGTATTACCTATGTTGTTCTTTAATACTTTTGTGTGCCATCTAGTTAATCTCGAGTACAAACGATACATATTCTGTAGCTTTCATCTGTCTTCTCCCTTTAGTTTATGAGACCTGTTGCTGCTAGTTAACCCTAGTCCTACTATTTATGTCGTCTCCTACAGGCACTCATTTACATAAATCTAACTACTAGTTGTCTTCCATGCATGTCACATATAATTGCACACACTGATATATCCACAAGAACTTCACGGAGCAATGTAAAGGCCAATAAACTTGATGTCAATGATACCCAATATGATGGAACATGTAAAGGCAGTTCTTCAGAAGACTTGCAGAAAGATGATGAATCCTCTTCACCCCACAAGGTCCTTGCTCTAACTTGGCCTGTGATATGGGTACAACATGCATATAATGTCCTGGAGTGTATCTACTCTGTTGCAATGCCATGTGCTTAGCATGCTGATCATGCATGCAAATATGTCATGCCTTCCTGTTTTTCAGCACCTATTCCATTCATGATAACATGTTTTCAAATTCAAGTACTGTCATTCTACTCTATCGCAATGCCATCTTCTTAATTTGGACATCATGCTTCTGAATATCTTATGCATTGTTATTCATCAGTATGTACTTCATCTGTCTGCCATACCATGTTTTTTTATATTGAAGTGTTGTTCTAGTGCTCTATTGCAATGCCATCTTATTTTCCCAATCATACACGTGTATGTTGCCTTAGTTATTTCTATACATATTCTGCTAGCATATAGTTTTACGTTCAACTAGTTTTTTTTTTGCTATGTTGTCCTGTCGTATCCCTAGCTCTTACACCATACTCCCTCCGTCCGGATTACATGTTGCCGAAATGGATAAAAAAGGATGCATCTAGAACTGAAATACGCCTAGACCCATCCATTCTTTTCCGGATGGAGGGAATACATGTCAATATGTCCTTCATTTCTATTCTTCAGTACCTATTCCATCTCTCTGCAGTCGCATGTTTTATAATTAAAGCACCATTCTTCTATACAAGGCATGCAAGGGGAAGACGACTATGTTAGAATCTGAAGGGTTACAAACAAGGCCTTTCCAAAAGATCCAAACGCCAGGAGATAATAAACCAACTCCAGTTTTTTATGGATACTGCTCCAGCACAGAGAAACCCAACTCCTACTGATAATAAGGAGATTCCAGTGGCCAAAGAACTAGTCCGCTCCAGTCCAACAAAAATATGTCAACTCAATTGTAAGAAGCGTGTGCGTATCCTTGCATCATGAAATTTTATAGCATGCTGATCATATTTTCTACATGTTTCTTACCCATCTCTCTTTTAGAAAATAAGCTTAACAGGAAGAAGAATTTCTGCAATGGTATCATTTATGAGGAAAGATTCTTGCAGGAATTCCCTATGCTCCAATGTAGATGTAAATACCTGTTGTATATCACTATATTTTTACATCTGCGTGTATTTTCTTAATCAGCGTGAATCCAACCTTTGTCTGATCTAAATTTAGTTGTACAAAAATGTATGATTAAAGGCCACAATGTTGATTTTTGTAAGGAAAACTGCCTGGTAGTTTTGCATCCTGAGCTGCATGAGTGTACTATCTCATACCAGTGGGTTTGAACTTTGGTTCTGCAGTGGGTTTTTCAGTGTTTTTTTACTGTGTTGTCCTGTCGTATCCCTAGGTCTTACATCATACTCCCTCCGTCCAGATTAAATGTCGCAGAAATGGATAAAACTGGATGTATCTAGAACTAAAATACGCCTAGACCCGTCCATTTATTTCTGGATGGAGGGAATACATGTCAATATGTCATGCCTTTCTATTCTTCAGTACCTATTCCATCTCTGGTGTAGCATGTTTTATAACTGAATCACCATTCTTCTATATAAGGCATGCAAGGGGAAGACGGCTCTGTTATGTCAGGACCGGATTTCGGGATATTAATTTCCCAGAAAATAGCCCTTATGCTCACCAGCCCCAGGATTACTGTTAGCTGGCGAGACACAAACTTGATACAATAACTCCAAGCAAAATACATAATATGTAGTACAAGACCATTCTGGCCTATGAGTACAACCAAGGTTGTCAGAATCGTGATCTTGAATCGGATCGGAGCTTCGATGGTAGGATCGCAAATCTTAGAATCTTCACTATCAGGATCGTAGAAACGTAGATTCTAAGAACTAAAATCGTAGAATCATAGGGGTTAGTTTGGGTCGTAAAGTCGTAGAATCGTATAACAAAATCGCGATTCTGACAACCTTGAGTACAACACAAGGTTTCTAGTGGCTGATGGCGGAAGCGGTTTATGGATCATCAGCGTCTATGGGACTCCAATTCCCACAGGAACAGCTGACCTGGATAACTCCTATCTTCGCGAGGCTGCTATCACCATTGATTGGGTTTCCGGGGCTGTCATCGCAACGCTCCTCTCCGGGCAAGAAATTTGGCCAAGACAATAGCTAGGGACAAGCCAGTGAGTACTTTGAATGTACTCGCAAACATTATGAACTCAGGTATAATTATAACAAACTATAATCATGCTCTGAAATATTCTATGATCACAACGTCAGTCACAGAAATAAAATCCATGATGCACGCAAACAAGTTATTCACGTAACACATGAACAATGCAATTAGAGAGTAGAAATAGAATGCCTCAGTTGGGCGTCTAAGCGACACCACAGAAAGGGCTCATAAGTGAAATAAGTAACAAACGTGCCGCAGTCGAGCGTCTGTGCGACGCCACATAAAGGGCTTATAAAGTAAATACATAACAAGCATACCACAGTCGGGCGTCTCAGCGACACCACATAAAGGGCTTATATGGTAAATAAATAACAAACATGCCACAGTCGGGCGTCTGTGCGACACCACATAAAGGGTTTATATGGTAAATAAATAACAAGCATGCCACAGTTGGGCGTCTATGCGACACCACATAAAGGGCTTATAATAGAATAATCACAGTGAATATCCAGGAGGTAGAACCGTCCCAGGGATACTCAATAAATCAAGTAATGAAAATAGTTAGTCCATAATAATAATAATCATAATCATCATATGTCACCGGTCATAATCAATGTTCTGACTTAGTAGTTTTTCCTCCGAAGACCGACACTTGACCCAACCCAGACTGTAGTCCTTAACCATGGACACGGCTATTCGAATAGATATAATCTCTGCAGAGGGTGTACTCTTTACCCACGAGTAACGGATTCCGTTAGTCCATCCGGACTAATTCCGCCTACGGTCTTTTAATTGAAAACACACCTAACCGCACACACCAGCCTAACTTACCAGTGTCTGGAATCACCCACAACACCCATTAAGGAAAACTCTAAGTGGGGAGGCTACAACCTCGACTTAGCATGGGATCACAAAATTTATAACGTGCGCAAACTAGGGGAGCTACCCCCTTCGGCTACAACTGAAAACACCCATGCCCCTGAACCAGGTGGCATGCCTACCGGATGCCTCCGGTATCTTCCACCATGGCCTCTCTGTACGGTGTGTGCTAGGAAAGGGGTTGACAACTTACTAAATCGTACCCTACCGATGGTAGGGACAAGTGGTAGTACGAAACAAGTATGGGGGTTACCGGAACAAGACTCAATCTATGGTCGACTCAGGAGGCTTAAGTATTCCCTACATGATTAGCATAACAATTTATACTTCAACCAACAGACAGAATCACCACTCGACATACCTCCTCATGCCGTACCGGACACAACCGTCTCGACGGAGGACTAGGGACAAGCCCGTGTCTACCCAAGACAGAGGCTTTCCCGGATTTCCTTTCAGTATGCATGAAAGGCATATGATGGTGACTACTATCACAAACATTTCAAACTCCAATAGCATGAAATCATCAATATGCACTCATGAGAAGGAACATATTATCACATAAAATGACTTATACTCCGTGTCGAGGTGGTGTTGTAACCGTGTCAAATAACACACTCAATATTATGCCAGGGTTCAGAATGCTTGCCTTCAAGTTGTGGGGAGGCAGGGTGCACTCCAAAACTTTTGAAAGCTTTCTTCTCTCTCCAAAATCCTATTTAAATTTTTTGAATTAATACATATTTTCAAAAACAGTACAAAAACATTGTCTGGTTTTTTCAAATAAATCTGAAAATAAACTAGACAATATTTGAGAGAGGTAGGAAAAAGAATCAACTCATTTGGAGCTATATTTAAAAAGTTATAGCCAGTCAAAGTTTTGGTCAAATTCTGTTTTTAAAACAAAACAGGAAAAAAAACGTTTCGAAACTAACCACGTCGAAGGCGTATTCTGGAAGTACGTCTTCACTTACTCCAGCGGGGACGGCGCGTGGGTCACTGACAGTGGGTCCAGGGGGCCCACTGGTCAGGTTTGACCAGTCGCCTCTCCCTCCTCTTCCTCTGTCCGAGCGGGGGCGGAACTCCGGCGATCGTCGCCGGTGTTTGGCGGCTCCTCGTGGGGCTCTGAGGGCGGGGATGGATCCGCCAGTCCAGGGCGGTCCTCCCGGTGGTTGCTAGGCAGGTGGGGACGGAGGGAGTCGCCGGCGGTGAGCTCCGCGGCGGAGGTAGCTTTGGGATGAATTGGGGGTTTGAGCTATGGTGGCCTCCGATCGTGTTTGAGCGGCTGGGCGGCACCGCAAGGTCAAGGGGAGAAGGTTGGTGGTGCTGGATGGACGGGGAAAGGCCTGGTTGCGATGAAATGGACCGGAGGGTGACGGCGGCCGAACCGGCTGGAGACGAGGAAGACGGCCTCCTGTCGCCTTCTGCTGGCTGTGGGGACTACGAGGGGATGGCATGAGGCTTCCTGAGGTTCGAACGTGCTCGGGGGTCCCCTTTATAGCGCGGTTAGGTCGGTCCCGAGGCGGCCGGAGATAAGAACAACGGCGAACCGCCATTCTGTGCTGCAGGGCGACGTGGCGGCGACGCGAGCTAGAGGACGGGCTTGCGGATAGGATTGCGCTGTCCCAGAGGGCAGCTGGCGCGCTGGGGTGGCTCAGGTGGCGCCGTCCGGGGTAGAAACCCACTGTGGCCGGCCGCTAGCCGCTGTGGCCGACCTGGCGGCTGTGCTGTGCGGCCCCAGGGACGGGCTGGCGTGTTCTGGTGAGTGGCTGAGGCCGGGGTGGCTCTGCAGGCGAGCAAAGGCCAGGGGCGCGGGCGAGCGAACGCGGCGGCTCGGTTGTGCGCGCGTGCAAAACGTGCGCTCTGGGCGCGCCCAGAGCACGCGCGCGACATGTTCGACAGAATGCCAGGGTGGCCTAGAGTGCTTGAGCGAGGCTGGCAACTAACTATACTAGGTTAGGGTTAGCAAGAAGGTTAAAGGACATGGGGGTTAGGTCAGGGAACCAAGCTTACAATGCCAACTAAAAACCATGCCAAAACTGGTCATGCACACAAGGTGTTTGACATAATGCTAGAGGCATCTAGGCAGTTCTTGGAGTGGCCAAAATCTCCAGATCGGGGTCTCTTTAGGTGTAGGTGATGGTGGCTAGGTTAGTTTGTCAAACATAGGAACTTGTTAGTGCAAAAATTTGAGAAAATCAATTTTGGGCAAAAACTAAAGGCTATCATTTCATGTACCAAAAATATTCCAATGGGTTCATGCTCCTGGACTTAAGGGTTTTGTAGGAAGGACTACGAGCAGGAAAAGGAATCATGGGTAAAGGAGCAAGTTAAAATATGGTTGCAGTACAAATCATCAAGTTGGACCAGAATGAAAATGAGGTTGATTCACTCAAATTTTTGAAAGGACATAACTGGGTTTTTGCATAAAGATGGATAATATAATCCTACTGACCTCCCCTAATTTTGGTGGAAGTTTTAAAGAAGTATTTAAATAGGCTGTAGTGCAAAAGTGCAACTGGGCCAGATTTAAAAACTTGTGGTAAAACTCAAAATCTCCAAATGACTAAGGAATATTTTTGCATAAAAGTGATTTAGGGACATCATATGTCATCCCCAACTTTTGGTGAAAAAATTTAGATGCATTTATCAAATGGTTGCAGTGCAAAAGAGGCTCCAAAACTTATGAAAATCACTTTAAAGGAATAAAGCTCAGGAAAAACAATTATGCAAATAAAACCACTGATTAAGAATTATTTTATTGAGAGAGTGTAGAAGTCCAATAATATTTTTGGAAAGTTTCCACTTGGGGTAAAAACTCCTCAATATTAAAGAAAAGGGGTTCTGAGATCAAAAGAAAATCCAGAAAGCAGAATTTTTAAACTCCTGGCAAAATTTTAATAATTCAAAACATGGTTAAATTTTTGGGGTGTTACATGTTAGAATCTGAAGGGTTACAAACCAGGTCTTTGTAAAAGATCCAAACGCCAGGAGATAATAAACCAACTCCATTTTTCATAGATACTGCTCCAGCACAAAGAAACCCAACTCCCACTGATAATAAGCAGATTCCAGTGGCCAAAGAACTAGTTCGCTCCAGTCCAGCAAAAGAATGTCAACTCCATTCTAAGAAGCGTGTGCGTATCCTTGCATCATGAAATTTTATAGCATTCTGATCATATTTTCTACATGTTTATTACCCATCTCTCTTTTAGAAAATAAGGTTAAACGATAGAAGACTTCCTCCATTGGGATCGTATTCGAGGAAAATATCTTGCGGGAATTCTCTGTGCTCCAATGCTGATGTAAGTACCTGTTGTATATCACTATATTTTTACATCAACATGTATTTTGTTAATCGGCGTGAATCTAACCGTTATCTGATCTAAAATTAGTTGTAGCAAAATGTTAAAGGCGCCAATGTTGATTTTTGTAAGGAAAACTGCCTGGTAGTTTTGCATACTGAGCTGCATGAATGTACTATCTCATATCACGCACATTACTAAATTGCAGTGCTTCTCTGGTTGCCCATTCATTCATTGTGTCAATGTTGCTTTCGTACTACCTTACCTGGCTGATGATAGTTGTGCCATATTGTGTTAATTTGGTGTAGGCTACTTGCCCAAACGTTCGTTGTGTCAATGTTGCTTTCCTATTATCTGACTTGGCCAATGATAGCAATGCTAGTGTGTTAATTTTGTGCAGGCTGCTGAAGATAAGAAGACAAACTCTAAAAACATCAAGGCAACCCCATTGTTTCTTTCCAGTAAATCTAGGCCAGGTAATATGGCAATAACTCATGATTAATCTGTTTGGTTCCCGTCCTAATTTATGTTATGATGTAGTGGTCGAGACACTCTCCACTATCAATAATACAAGCCTGCCAAAATCGCCATCTGAATCTGTTCAGTATCCTCTGTCTCGAATGCAATGGAATAAATGTATGTTTGTGAACCAATTAATGGCTGAAGCAATGATGGAAATGGTGGATGAATCAGAGGTGCAGAGTCGTGCGACACAACAACTGATCAATGTTTTCAGAGACTGTGTAGCAAAGCAGAAAGAAATTGCCCACATGCTTATGGGCGTCATCTGTGTTGAGGTTGCAGATTGTGACGTTGTAGATGGTTAGGTTCTACTCATTTATTTGCACTGGCATCAATCTTTGATTGCCTAGTGGATGTAATTTCCTGTAATATATGTTGGATGTGCAACGTTATTCCCTGTATGCCGTACCTTTGCGTGATCGGTTTTGGTCCTGTGCATAATTTCTTGTCGTAATGGGCTCAAATTATCTAATTTGGCCTAAAGACATGTACGAAGTTTAGTGGGCCCATTAAGTTAATGGGTCGTTCCTAGGCCGAAAGTTAATGGTCGGCCCTCTTACCTCCTGGGTCGTTAACAGGCCGACATCGAAGCGGGCAATAGGTGGCCCCAGTTTATTTCACGGGCCGTTAACAGGCCGTTACTAAGTTTGGGCTACATATGGCCCAACTATACTGTAGGACTTTAGCAGGCCGAAAGAGACAGCGGGCTTGTACTGGACCATGAAGATCATGGGCCGCTAAGAGGCCGAAAGTCAGGTCGTATTGTAAATGGCCCAACTGTGTTGTGGGCCTTTAGCAGGCCGAAAGAGAAACTGGGCTGGTATTGGACCATGAAGGGCATGGGCCATTAAAAGGCCAAAACTAAGGTCCGACTACAAATGGCCCAACTAATTTATGGTCCGTTAACAGGCCGAAAGGCACACAGGGCCGGGAATTGGCCCAACACTTAAATGGGTCGCTAAAAGGCCAAAACTCAGGTCCGACTATAAATGACCCAACTGATTTATGGGCCGTCAACAGGCTAAAACTGACACCGGGCTAGAAAATTCGCCCAACACTTAAATGGGCCGCTAAAAGGCCGAAACTCGGGTCCGACAACAAATGGCCCATCAGATTTATGGGCCATCAACAGGCTGAAAGACACACCGGGCCGGAAACTAGCCCAACATTTAAAAGGGTCGCTAAAAGGCCGAAAGATGTACATCCTGAAAATTGGCCCATCCATTAAACGGGCCGTTAACAGGCCGAAATCTCATCGGGCCAATATTGAGCCCAGATATATAGCGGGCTGTTAACGGGCTCGAACTGACGATGGGCTGCAATGGTGTCAAATCTTTAACGGGCCATTGACGGGCCGAATTGGCACATCTCGTATGGGCCGTGGGCTTAAATGGACCTGACACAAGTAGGCCTTATATGGGCTGGCCTACTGATTTTTACCGGGCCAGCCTTTTCACAAGAATGGGCCTCTGTTGGGACGTGCCACGTGTCGACGTATCATAGGCGTCTTCCGTCCAATGAGTGGATGACATCTGTCCCAATGGTGAGCCGACACGTGTTTCCTCCAGCCAATGATGATTTTACACGTGGAAAATCTCCATTGGTCGGGGCTGTTAATGGGTTATCGGATCCAAAACCTGACCCGATAGCTTAACGGCGTTCCGTTACAATGGATGCCACGTGTCGGTCACCCTTGACGAAAGCACTTCTGTGATGCGTGATTTATTGTCATGGAAGTGGACACTTCCGTGATGATAATTTTGGTAATGTCATGGAACACTTCTACGATAGCACAGGTATGACTATCTTGATTCTGTCATAAATTTGTCATGGATGTACATGCATGACAAAAAACGCGACCTACTGTGACAAACACGTATCATCACGGAAGTGTATTTTTTTGTAGTGTAATAGCAAGACTTCACCCATGTCCTCAAGAACAAACATAACTACTCACAAAGCATATTCATGTTCATAATCAGAGGGGTAATAATATGCATAAAGGATCTGAACATATGATCTTCCACCAAGTAAACCAATTAGCATCAACTACAAGGAGTAATCAACACTACTAGCAACCCACGGGTACCAATTTGTGGTTTTGATACAGGATTGGATACAAGAGATGAACTAGGGTTTTGAGAGGAGATGGTGCTGGTGAAGATGTTGATGGAGATTGACCCCCTCCCAATGAGAGGATCGTTGGTGATGACGTTGATGATGATTTCCCCCTCCCAGAAGGAAGTGTCCTCTGCAAAACAGCTCTGCCATAGCCCTAGATTGGTTCCGCCAAGGTTCCGCCTCGTGGCGGCGGAGTTTCGTCCCGTAAGCTTGCCCACGAATTTTTTCAGGGTAAAAGCTCTGATATAGCAGAAGATGGACACCGGAGGCCCACCAGGGGGCCCAGGAGATAGGGGCGCCCAGTAGGGGGGGCGCCCTCCACTCTCCTAGACAGGGTGTGGGCACCCTGGTGTATTTCTTCCGCCCAATAATTCTTATTAATTCCAAAAAGATGTTTCGTGGAGTTTCAGGATTTTTGGAGCAGTGCAGAATAGGTTTCCAATGTTTGCTCCTTTTCCAGCCAGAATTCCAGCTGCCGGCATTCCCCCTCTTCATGATAAACCTTGTAAAATAAGAGAGAATAGCCATAAGTATTGAGATATAATATGTAATAACAGCCCATAATGCAATAAATATTGATATAAAAGCATGATGCAAAATGGACGTATCATGCCCTTGGACTTATTAATGTGGAGGCAACGTGCCACAATAGCTCCCAAGCTATAAGTGTTGTCGCCTTCGAGTGCATGACGTAAAACAGCAAGGTCTAGGGCACTGAGTGCACCCACCTTCTCTCTATCAAGCAGACACTTTGCAACGAAAAGAGCAAAATAATGAACAGCAGGAAAGTGTAAGCTAGTAGCGGTGACACTTGACACCCCTCTCTCATCCCCCACAGACTGAGTACGGTAAAAGCTTTCAAAGTTTGTGGGCCTAGGTTCTACCAAACTACCATCAGAAGGAAGCAAGCATATTTCACAAAATTCAGAAAGAGGTATCTGATGGGGTTCAGCATATAAACTAAATTGCACCTCAGGGGGATTATTCCTAGGAAGAAAATTAAAACTTTGCATAAAGGTGTTTGTGAGGAGATGATATTGTTCGCATTCAGCTGCGATGAAGTCGGTGAGGCCGGTATTAGCAGCATATTGTGCAAACTCTTGAAGGATTCCAACCCCTTCCATGAACGGGGTATGGGGCCATTCGCATGGCCGTACTTCCGCCAATCTCCGGGTATGGAGATCACTGTCAGACGACTCCCCAATAACTCCCTTGGAGTTCTTCTTGGAAGCAAACTTCCTAAAGATATTCATCTTTTTCCTATGAACAAAAATTCTAAAAAAATAGTCCACAAATTTTTCTCAACAAACCTCTACAAAATTGATAGCATCTACACATAGGGATGTATAGAAGCCATAGCAAGCATTCAAACTACTTAGAACTCTAAGAATTCAACATGCAAGCTCATCACAGCAACACCAAGAGTAGCTAATTATTCAAACTATAAACCACTAAAGCAAAAACTGATTGGACAAACGGAGGAGTCACATACCAAGCAACAATCCCCCGAAATAATTTCGGAAATGGAGATTCGAGCAAAGAGATCGAAATCCGTGGGTTTGAGAGCAAGAGCACGAGAGAGAGAGAGAGAGAGAGAGAGAGCAATGGTGAATTTTTTCTGGAGGTAGGTGATGATGTGGTGTGAAAGGATAAGTGAGGGGCCCACGAGGGGACCACAACCCACCAGGGCGTGCCTGGGGGTCCTGGCACGCCCAGGTGGGTTGTGCCCACCTGGTGCACCTCCCTTTGATATTATTTGCACCAGAAATTCTTAAATATTCAGAAAAAAATCGTATTGAATTTTCAGAGCATTCTGAGAACTTTTATTTTTGGGTCACTTTTTATTGCACGGGAAATTCAGAAAATAGACAAAACATGGCATTTTATTTTTTTTAACTAATAGGAACAGAAAATAAAAGGTAGGGACAGAAAGTAGTGCTTACTAAATTCATCAACTTCATACTTCTCAAAAATGATCCATTAATAAGGTTGATCAGGTCTTATTAACAACCACTCTCGATTAGCATGAAACCGAAGAACTTTTGTAAATCACTAAGTTACCTCAATGGGGATATGAATGTCCCCAACAATAAGCATTTCATATTTCTTTTTAACAGTAGGTAGAGGTAGTTGAAAAGTTCCAATAGTGATTGTCAAAGATTTTTCAATAACATTAATATCATTCACTTGGAATTGTTTCTTCGGAAAATGCACCGTATGCTCATTACCATTGATATGAAAAGTGACCTTGCTTTTATTGCAATCAATAATAGCCCCTACAGTATTCAAGAAGGGTCTACCAAGGATAATCGACATGTTGTCATCCTCAGGCATCTCAAGTATAACAAAGTCAGTCAAAATAGTAGCGTTAGCAACAACAACGGGCACATCCTCACAGATACCGATAGGTATGGCAGTTGATTTGTCAGCCATTTCCAAAGATATTTCAGTAGGTGTGAGTTTATTCAAATCAAGTCTTTTATATAAAGAGAAAGGCATAACACTACCACTAGCTCCTAAATCACAGAAAGCAGTTTTCACATAGTTACTTTTGATGGAGCAAGGAATAGTTGGTATTCCCGGATCTCCAAGTTTTTTAGGTACTCCATCTTTAAAAGTATGATTAGCAAGCATGGTGGAGATTTGAGCTTCCGGTATTTTTCTGTTATTAGTGATGATGTATTTCATGTACTTTGCATAAGGAGGCATTTTCAAGATATCAGTCAAGCGAGTATGCAAAAAGACTGGCCTCAGCATTTCAGCAAAGTGTTCAAATACTTCATCATCTTTATTTTTAGTTGACTTAGGTGGAAAAGGCATAGGTTTTTGAACCCATGGTTCTCTTTCCTTACCGTGTTTTCTAGCCACAAAGTCTCTTTTATCGTATCTTTTATTTTTAGATTGTGGGTTATCAAGATCAACAGTTGGTTCTATTTCAACATCATTATCTGGTTCTTTTTCATTGTTTGGTTGAGAATCTTCATGAACATCAACATTATCTTTTTCATTATCACTAGGTGAATGTTCATTACCAGATTGAGTTTCAGCATCAGAAATAGAAACATCATTATCATTATCAGGAGGTTTTTCTACTTCAGGTTCACTAGTAGCATGCAAAGTCCTGTCATTTTTATTTTTCTTCTTCTTTTTAGAAGGACTAGGTGCACTGGTGTTGTTCCTTTGTGAATCATGTTCTATTCTTTTTGGGTGTCCCTCAGGATAAAGTGGTTCCTGAATCATTTTACCTCCTCTATAGTTGCAACTCTAACAGCAAAGTCATGTATGTTGTTATTCATTTCATCAAGCAATTCTCTTTGAGATTTAGCAACTTGTTCTAACTGGGTTTGAACCATAGAAGCATGCTTTCCCACACCTCTAACATCATTTGAGATTCTAAATATCAAGTCACTCAAGCGAGCAATCATATCAGAATTGTATTTCAATTGTTTCATAACATTTGCATTGAAGTGATCTTGCTTTCCAATATAATTCTCAAACTCATAAAGGCATTGGCTAGGGTGCATATTATGAGGATTATCATTATCACTGAATTTCATTAGAGATTTTACCTTTACCACCTTAGGCAGTGGTGGTGTATCAAGCCCATGTATTTCTTCAATAGGAGGTAAATTTTTGGCATCCTTGGCTTTAATACCTTTTTCCTTCATAGATTTCTTTGCCTCTTGCATATCTTCAGGACTGAGATATAATATACCTCTCTTCTTCGGAATGGGCTTAGGCGGTGGTTCGGGAAGAGTCCAATCATCATAATTTTTCAATATGTTATTCAATAATTTTTCAGCTTGCCCAATAGTTTGTTCCCTAAAAACACAACCAACCCAACTATCTAGGAAGTCCTTAGATGCATCAGTTAATCCATTGTAGAAGATATCAAGTATTTCATTTTTCTTAAGAGGATGATCAGGCAAAGCATTAAGCAATTGGAGAAGCCTCCCCCAAGCTTGTGGGAGACTCTCTTCTTCAATTTGCACAAAGTTAAATATTTCCTGTAAGGCAGCTTGTTTCCTATGAGCAGGGAAATATTTTTCAGAGAAGTAATAAATCATATCCTGGGGACTATGCACACAACCAGGAGCAACAGTATTGTACCAAGCTATAGCATCACCCTTTAATGAGAATGAAAATAATTTGATAATATAGTAATAGCGAGTTTTTTCATTATGAGTAAAAAGGGTGGCTATGTCATTCAACTTAGTAAGATGTGCCACAACAGTTTTAGTTTCATAACCATGGAAAGGATCATATTCAACCAAAGTAATTAACTCTTGGTCGATAGAGAATTCATAATCCTTATCATCAATAAAGATAGGTGAGGTAGCAAACATAGGATCATATTGCATTCTAGCATTCAGAGATTTTTCTTTATACTTGCATAATAATTTCTCTAAATCATCTCTATCCTTACAAGCAAGAATATCTCTAGTTGTCTCCTCATTCATAACATAACCTTCCAGTACCTTAGGCATTTCATATCTAGGAAGGCTAGTTCTAGCAGGTGTTTCAAGATTTTTAGTTTCAAGCTCATCATCAGATTCAACAATATCATGTTGTCTTACTCTAGCAATTTGTTCATCAAGAAATTCACCTAGTGGTACATCATCATCATGCAAGGTACTAGCATCATCATAAGCATCATTCATAGCAGAAGTAGTATCATCAATAACTTGCGACATATCAGCATTGATAGCATGTGGTGTTGTTACATGATTGCTTATAACAAAAGGTGAATCTAAAGCAGAGCTAGATGGCAGTTCCTTACCTCCCCTCGTCTTAGAGGGAAAAATAGTAGTCTTAGCATCCTTCAGATTATTCATAGTGAATAACTGATAATAATCCCAAGTGACTTAACAAATATAGCTATGCTCCCCGACAACGGCGCCAGAAAAAGGTCTTGATAACCCACAAGTATAGGGGATCGCAACAGTTTTTGAGGGTAGAGTATTCAACCTTTATAGATTCGACACAAGGGGAGCCAAAGAATATTTGTAAGTATTAGCAGCTGAGTTGTCAATTTAACCACACCTAGAGATTAGTTATCTGAAGCAACATGATCAGTAGCAAAGTAATATCATAGTTTTGATAATGGTAGCAATAGCGATAGTAACGGTAACAATGATAACAGTGATTTTGTAGCAAGTGCAACGATAACAATACTAGTAGTAACTTAGCAGGAACAATATAAGATAAATTCATAGGCATTGGATCGGTGATTTGTTGGATGATACTCATCGTGTGACAGTCATAACCTAGGGTGATACGGCACTAGCTCCAGTTCATAAATATAATGTAGGCATGTATTCCATAAATAGTCATACGTGCTTATGGAAAGAACTTGCATGACATCTTTTGTCCTACCCTCCCATGGCAGCGGGGTCCTATTGGAAACTAAGGGATATTAAGGCCTCCTTTTAATAGAGAACCGGAACAAAGCATTAACACACGGTGAATACATGAACTCCTCAAACTACGTTCATCGCCGGGAGTGGTCCCGACTATTGTCACTCCGGGGTTGCCGGATCATAACACGTAGTAGGTGACTATAACTTGCAAGATCGAATCTAGAACATGGATATAATGGTGATAACATAAACGGTTCGGGTCTGAAATCATGGCACTCGGGCCCAAAGTGACAAGCATTAAGCATGGCAAAGTCATAGCAACATCAATCCCAAAACATAGTGGATACTAGGGATCAAGCCCTAACAAAACTAACTCGATTACATGATGAATCTCATCCAACTCCTCACCGACCAGCGAGCCTACGAAGGAATTACTCACTCCTGGTGGGGTGCATCATGGAATTGGCAATGGAGAAGGGTTGGTGATGACAAAGAATGAAGATCCCCTCTCCAGAGCCCCGAACGGACTCCAGATCTGGCCTCTCGATGAAGAACAGGAGGTGATGGCAGCTCCGTCTCGTGGAATGCGATAATTCTTTCTCCTTTGATTTTTTTCTGGAAAAATGTGATTTTATAGCGTAGGTTTCAGGGTCTACAGGGCCACTAGGTGGGGACAACCCACTTGGACGCGCCTGGGGGGCAGGCGTACCCTGGTGGGTTGTGCCCACCTAGGTGCCTCCCTTAGGTGACTCTTGGCTCTAGAAATTCTCTTTTATTGTATAAAAAATCCTCGCAAAGTTTTGTTCCATTCTGAGAACTTTTATTTTTGCACAAAAACAACACCATGATAGTTCTGCTGAAAACAGCTTCAGTCCGGGGTTAGTTTCACTCAAATCATGCAAATTAGAGTCCAAAACAAGAGGAAGAGCGTTAGGAAAAGTAGATACGTTGGAGATGTATCACACCTCCCCAAGGTTGGCACAAGCCTAGGGTGGTGCCCATACCCGTGTACTCAAGTGTCTTTCTTAGGGGATGGTGGTGATGATGAAGTAGTAGGCTTGTGCTTCATAATATTCATCAAGATCTCCTTTAAACTCTGAATTTCTCGGAGCACACGACGAATGATCTCAACATTCTTTTGCACTTTGACCATAATGTGTTTATTTTCTGGACCCCAAGAATTCCTTCCTGCATTTTCAAAATTATAAAATCACACATTTGTGTGCAATTTAGACATCTCTCCTTCCAATTCTTTCCTACAAATTGGAAGGTATGTGCACACAAGGAGTATTTTCAATCCCATACTTGTAAACCAAATTATGAAAATTGTTCCGATGTAACTTGTGCAAGAGCCTCCTAGGGGCAAGCCCTTCTTGTACCTCTTGGCTTCCTTGGTTGCTCGTCGTTCTCATGGCCTGACAGGGATTAGGAGTAGTGGAGATGCCAGCTAGAGTGCCCCTCTCTGAAGCCGGAGGGTGGACCTCAAGCGAATCTCCTTCATCTTCTTCCATGGTGACCTCCTCGGCCTCCTCTCTCATGAGTTCCATCTGCATCAACCAAGCATTGTCGCCCACATTATTGGAGGAGGAGGAAGACATGATGCCTGGCCTTGGAAGTGTGGCAGAAAATAGCACGAAATAAGAACAAAGGATAAACTTGTGATACGGTGGTCAAAACATCTGGGAGTATATATAAAGAATTATCATCTTGTGAAACAAGTATACATGAAGAAAACGGAGTTGGGAAGGCACACGAGGGGCCCACAAGGCAACCAGGTGCGCCCAGGGGTAGGGAACGCCCTGTTGCCTTGTGACCTCCTCGTGGATCCTCTCGGCTATTTTTTTTATAATATTCCAAAAAAGGCAGAAATAATTTTTATGAAATTTTTGGAGTTGGTTTACTTACTGTATCGCATACCTACTCATTTTCAGGGTTCTGGAGTGTTCCAGAAGGTATGTTTTATGTGTTCCTCTAGTGTCATAGTTTGAACATGTAGTTTCAACATTAATAGGTGTACCCGAGATATAATGCTTAATTCTTTGCCCATTAACCAATCTCGGATAAGTGCCCTTGGCATTGTTGATCTTGATAGCTCCAGAGCGATAAACTTCTTTGATGACATAGGATCCTTACCATTTGGAGAGAAGTTTTCCTGCAAAAAATATGATATGACAGTTGTACAATAGAACATGCTCATTGAAGGAAATATGCCCTAGAGGCAATAATAAAGTTTTTATTTTATATTTCCTTATTCATGATAAATGTTTATTATTCATGCTAGAATTGTATTAACCGAAAACTTGATACATGTATGAATACATAGACAAAACAACGTGTCCCTAGTATGCCTCTACTAGACTAGCTCGTTGATCAAAAATGGTTAAGTTTCCTAGCCATGGACATGAGTTGTCATTTGATAACAGGATCACATCATTAGTGGAATGATGTGATGGACAAGACCCATCCGTTAGCTTAGCATTATGACCGTTCAGTTTTATTGCTACTGCTTTCCTCGTGTCAAATATATATTCCTTCGACTATGAGAAATGCAACTCCCGAACACCAGAGGAATGCCTTGTGTCACTAGGGATGGCAATGGGTAGGGTATGGGTGGGTACGACCTTCTTCTACCCAAATCCATGCCCATAGAAACCTTCTATACCCACCCACTTCAATACCCATGGGTATATATTTATACCCATGTCCATACCCATCGGGTATCCTATACCCAATGGGTATCCAATGGGTACAATGTATAGCATTTAATTTTTTTAGAAGGTAGATAGATAAGTCTGAAATTCAAGTGATGACGGGCAAGCAGCATAGCGCTGATGCGGCCTCCTTCGATGGGAAGCCTCTTGGAGGAATCAAGCGAGTATGAGCAATAGCTGGTGGAAACCCGGTGCAATGGGAGCCGATGGTGGGAGTCGGCGATCGAGAGATTAATAGGAGTCTGGTGAGGATAAGTCGAGATTTTATCATTTTGAGGAGACGTGTAGGACGTAGGAGGAGTGCCAGAGCATGTGCCTATGGGCCTATGAGCTATAGCCAGTTTAGGGAGTACGGGATTTAGGGTTGGGCCATAGGAGCTGGATGTTGACCCCACATGTCATAGGAGTTATTTTCATTTATTAACTATCTGTGGGTATTCATTGGGTTACCCATGGATGTATTTTCATACCCATGCTCTATCCATATATTTTGCGGGTATGGATACCCATTACCCATGGGTACAAAATCTCTCAAACTCTTACCCATGCCCACTGTTTTCGGGTAGGGTACCCGCGGGTACCCATACCCATGGGCAAAACTGCCATCCCTATGTGTCACTGGTACACGTCGGTGCTATACAAATGGTTTTTAACCCCTTTCCGCGATGGCATTTGGAACCGTCGCCAAGTGAGTGTGGGCGATAGGGGGGTCCTTCCCACATGACCCAGAAACCGTTGGGTATAGGCCCTCCTGGAACACAAGCTGGCTCGTGTGTGATCGAGCGAGGCACCGAAACCCAGTTGTTTTCATTTGTATGTACATCCCACACGATGAATCCCAGAAAAACATTTCCGTTCGTATGTATATCACACACAGTCAATCCAAGGAGTACGTTTCCGCTTTTATGTATATCCCACACAGTGAATCCAGGGAAAACTTTTCCGTTCGTATGTACATCCCACACAGTCAATCCAGGGAAAATGTTTCCATTCGTATGTACATCCCAAACAATTAGGCCGCTATAGTCATGTGAAAAAGGTGGACATCAACATTTAATCTGCCGATATGTTTGTGATAGGTACGTTATCGCACATGGTTCAAGAATGTAAAATGTCTGCGGTGCCTCTACTAACGCCAACGTGTACATTTTCGTAACTGTGTGTGATTGGTATTCCTATCACACGCGCACACTGGTTTGAAACGTTTTCTGTATTACTACGAATCACACACGCATATGAGATGAAACCGTGTAGTCGATTTTTTTAGTCAATGGTACGCCTAGTTTATTACGAACCATCGCACAGGTAACAGACTTATGGATCATTAACGCAAAAAAACGTACATGGGTACGGCATAGAAACCGTGTGTTTTGTGATCTTCTAATGATTAACTCAAAAAAGCGCACACGGTCACACATGCTAATCAACGCTCAAAGCCCTCAAAGGATGCTCTTACCGACATTGTACGTTAATACTACAAACTTAAAGTACTACTGGTAATTTGCTCTAATACTACAAACTTAAACTACTTCTCACATGATGCCATCGGGGCATGCTGGCCAGACATCGGCGTTCTCCTTCCCAGCCTTGTAGGCGGTAGCCAACCGTGCTTCAATCTCCGCCAAGCTCTCCTCATCACGGCGTCCGGCCTCTTCTTTCTTGCGGCGGAGGGACTCTCTTTTCTTGACTGCTTTCTGCCTTTTCCGATCCTCCTGTGCGGCTTTGTCTGCCTCTAGATCCACCGCCCATTCGGCCATGGCAGCCTCAAAGTCCGCCCATGTAACTGTGTGGCCACCGGCAGCGATGAACTCGGTGCGGCGAGATTCCGTCGCTTCCTTACCATGTGTGCGGTCGCGGGCGGTGAGGAACGCGGCACCGCGGGATGCCATCGCTTCCTTACTAGTTACTGTGCACCGCGGTGCCATGAACGATGCTTGGAGAGAACTCTGGGACGGAGGGGCCAAGCAGCCATATAGTGTGGTGGTTTTTAAGAGCTCAACGACAAACGACAAAGGAAATTTGGCTTCCCTTTCAATTTTGCTCGTTCATTATTGCACACGGTTCATCTCGGTCGCTTCTGGAAACAGTGTGTGTTGAGGCTATTGTGTGTTACGTTATGATTGGTCGGAACCCCAGCCATGCAGATTGCGCATGTGCACCATAGGATGCACCACAATCGGATGGCAATCCACATGCCTCACATCACATCCGTGCCGCTGTAGCTGGATTGGATTTATATGCACCAAATGCCTAGAAAATGCACATAATCTCTTAAATATGGTAAGTGAGCCCGGAAAAATGCCAAATTTGAACACGGTGATTTGCAGGGTGTATGTCTTCGTAGAAAAAACTCCAGGGCAAAGAACAAAGAAAATTTGGATTCCCCTTCAATTTCGGTGATTTCCCTCTCGAAAGCATGGAACTTCCCCGGCGATGGTTCGATTAATGAAGGGCATGCATGACGACATAAGCCAAACCTTCTCAAGTTTTCACCAGGGCATGGTGAGGTCATATCATGGCACCATGCCAGGCCTCATGTCTTTCAATCATTTATTTCATTTTTCTATAGTTGAAAACCCAATAAACAAACGTTTGTGGTTGACTATTGCCACACATTTCATTGGAATATCTCTCCATTCCTTGTAAAAGGCATGAGAATTTACTAAATGGCACGAGCATTGTTTTCCAAACCGTTCTTGTGCACCCTTTCATGCACCGATTATTTAAACTTGAATTATGTGTATTAATGCCTAGAAAATGCACATAATCCCTAAATATGTTAAATGAACCCGGAAAAGTGTCAAATTTGAACGTGGTGATTTGCAGGGTGTATGTTCATCTTAGAAAAAAACTCATGAACAAAGGACAAAGGAAATTTGGATCCCCCTTCAATCTTGGTGATTTCCCTCTCGAAACCATGAAACTTCCTCGGTGATGGTTCGATTTATGAAAGGCGTGCATGACGACATAAGGATAACATTCTCAAATTTTTACCAGGGCATGGTGAAAGCACAAGTGCTCCCTGGGTGATTTTGGTAATTAATGTCAACATATCTCTTGTTGCACTAATACTTTCATCTAGTATATTTTAGATAAGTCCAACAGTGGAGTGGCATGGACAAGAGGATGTGGAACCCCTTCAAAATGTTAAGGACAAAAGATTGGCTCAAGCTTCAAAGTCGAAGACTCTACATTTTACTTTAGTAATCCAAGATCACATTGAGACTATAGGAAAGCCAATACTATTAAAAGGGGATGAGGTGTTGCTTAATGGCTTGCTTGCTCAAAATGCTTAGTGATATGCTCAAAAATCCCTCAACCACTTTCTCATATCCACATATGTCCAAAACCAAAAGTCAAACTCGGCCCAACCGATTTGATCCATCCGGCGCCACCGAGTTCATTTGACATAGCCATTGTCAGAAACCCTAATCAGTTCGGTCACACTGATGGGATCTCGGTCTCACCGAGATGGGCTTGCAAACTCTCTGTTGTCTATTGCAATATGTTCGGTCCCACCGAGAATATGTAATCGGTCACACAGAGTTTGCCTGACCAACTCTCTGTTTTGCTTATTACCAAATCAGTCCCACCGAGTTGTGTAATCGGTCAAACCGAGATGAGGTTTTACCCTAACCCTTGCACATCGGTCCCACCGAGTTGATCATATCGGTCCCACCGAAATTGCCTAACGGTCACATATGCACCAAATTGGTCCAACTGAGTTTTCTGATTCGGTCCCACCGAGTTTGGTATAATGTGTGTAACGGTTAGATTTTGTGTGGAGGCTATATATACCCCTCCACCCTCTCCTCATTCGTGAGGGAAGCCATCAAATCATGCCTACACTTCCACTACTCATTTTTTGAGAAAGAGCCACCTACTCATGTGTTGAGACCAAGACATTCCATTCCAATCATATGAATCTTGATCTTTAGCCTTCCCCAAGTTGCTTTCCACTCAAATCATCTTTCCACCAAATCCAATCCTATGAGAGTGAGTTGAGTGTTCGGGAGACTATCATTTGAAGCACAAGAGCAAGGAGTTCATCATCAACACACCATCTATTACCTTTTGGAGAGTGGTGTCTCCTAGATTGGTTAGGTGTCACTTGGGAGCCTCCGACAAGATTGTGGAGTGAACCAAGGAGTTTGTAATGGCAAGGAGATCGCCTACTTCATGAAGATCTACCCTAGTTGTTGGGAATATAACTATTTGTGTAAGCCGCCCAGGAGGGGCCGGGTTACGCAAAGAAGACTTACCAGAAAGAAGCCTAAGACCAAGCATGAAGATGGCGGTTCAGTAAAGGGTCTAAGGCCCATAGGCGACTTAAGGCCCGTCGTAGTAAACCGCCATAATGGCATGACTTGTATCATAAGGTAGATTTAACTAGTCACCGAGCCGGACATTGTTTATAAGCCGGCCGGGACTCTGTAATCCGCAGGGCGTCAACTCGTGTATATAAGGGGATGACCCGCCGGTGGCTCAGGGCAAGAAACAACTCATCGAGAACCGGGCATAGCATATCTCGCTCCCTGGTCATCGAAACATCAATACCAACCCAACTAGACGTAGGCTTTACCTTCACCGTAAGGGGCCGAACTAGTATAAACCTCTCGTTCCCTTATCCCGATTAACCCCTTCAAGCTTCCTAGTTGCGATGGCTCCACAACTAAGTCCTTTCACGAGGACATCTGATGTGACAATTCCACGACAGTTGGCGCCCACCGTGGGGCCAGCGCACGGTGGATTTGAGTTCTTGAAGGGCAACTTCGAAGGGCTCAAGGGATACGTAGTGGGCCGGATGACCAAGAGTCGTCGTGGAAAGATCTACATTGACGATGAAGGCTGGGGCCCCGACGCCGGCTCAATTGAGTACGGGTACCGGGCCCCCTTCGGCGAATCCACGTCTTCATCGGTCGGATTGGTGAACCAGGCCCTGAGCCGGACAACTGCACCGACCTCGTCGAGACGGCTCAGCGTGCGAGAAAGGCCCGAGTTCAACCCGTCATGAAGCGTGCCTTCGTAGGCTGCATCCACGGAGAGGAACTTTCTAAATGATCTGAAAATGGTGGTAAGACGGTCGTCCTCTCAGACGATGATTCGTCCGCCGGTTCAACAGATTCGCTATACCAAGTGCAAGATGGCGTGCATGGGGGCTGTTCCGATGGCACTAGTATTCCGGACCCCTGTGAGCCGCCAAGATGGGAAGGAGTCTTCATGGCTGGGACTCAACCCAGCCAAAATTCTATAGCCGCTACAGCAATAACGTCCGGGACGGGGGCAGCCGGGGAGGAGGCCCTGTGCGCCCGCCGACTCAGGTGCTGATAGATCTCATGGACAAGCTCACGGCCCTGTTAACCGCTACGGTTATTCCTGCAAACAAAGATGAGCATGACGCGGAGGTAGCACGGGTGCGTGAGGAGATAGCTCGGGCCAAGGAGGCCTTGGCAGCTGAGGACACTAGATTAGCCACAGAGCGGGCGGCTCTAGATGCACGGGCGCAGCGGCTACAGTTAGAAGCCTACCAGCTCACGATGAGCCTAAACGCGTCCAACGAGGTGATGAGGAGGAGACATCAGAAATCCCAGTCCCGTTTACCTCCAGTTTATGATCCTCGGAATCTTTTCGCTACACCCGGAGCCGGTCCAAGTAACCCGCTAGATGCAAATTAGTTTATGACAGTCGGAACAGGAGGACCGGCTCAGCCTCGAGAGACGGCACCTCCTCATGGGAGTATGGCTCCGCCCCGTTACGTGCCGATACCGCCAGGTCACTTTTCCAACCCCATGGAGAACTTAATCGCATCATCGGCGCGCTTGGGGCTCTCCCCGCGGACGGTGATGACCCGACAGCGGTGGAGACCCGGAGGGTCAGAGAACTTCTCCAAACGGCCCTGGCTCAGCAAGAGACTTATTCTTACAGCCGGGACAGGATTCATTCAACTCCTCTGCCTTGGTTAGCACCACCTCGTCAAAACCGGAGTCCGAGTTACAGCAGGCACATGGAGTCTGAAGCTTTGTCAAGCAACGCCCAGCGCCATAACCAGCCCAGTGTCTATAATCCGGTGCAGGACCGAGTACGTCAGGAGAACGAGCGGGCGGCTCAGCTAGCGGCTCAACAGACGGCTCATCAGGAGTTCCCAGAGTATCCGACGACTTCCGTTGAGATGGGAGTAGCCACTAGAACCGGCGGTGTTCCTTGTTTGGTACCGGCTCTGCGTAATGTGCGCCTACCCAAGGACTTCAAGGGACCTCGAAAGGTGCCGAATTACATGGCCGACTTACAGCCCGGAGCGTGGATCGAAAGTTATGAGATGGACATGCAGCTGTTGGAGGTCAGTGATGCAGCAATTGCTAAGTACTTCACCATGATGTTAGATGGAACGGCCCGGTCTTGGTTAAAGGGTTTGCCACCCAATTCCATTGGTTCATGGGCCGAGTTAAAGGTCCGTTTCATTCAGAACTTCAAAGACACTTGTAAGCAATCTATGTCGATTGTGGACTTGACAAATTGTAAGCAGGAGGAGGGTGAATACACGACTCATTGGGTACACCGGGTCAAGGAGATAATACATTCATCTGACAAGATGGATGCGGGCTCTGCAGTCCTCATGTTGGAGAAGAATTGCCGCTTTGAGCGGCTGAGGCAGAAACTGGGGCACCTTAAGCGTGATTGCAACGATATGGGTACGCTGATGGCGGCTTTAGTCAAATATGCCGACTCTGATAGTACCAAGGATCCCGCGTCTGATGAGGAAAAGACAGGGAATGGAAAGAAGAACGGCAATGGAAAGGGTCAGCAGCATAACCCGATGAATCAATGAGGCAATAAGCGTAAGGCGGATGGTGACCCGGAGTTTGTGGCCAACGCTAATGCACAAGGTAACAATCAGAGACGTAAGGGCAAGCCGCCCCCTCGATCTAGCGGGTCAGGCCCATCTCTTGAGCAGTTGCTCAATGAGCCTTGCCCGAGACACGGCACCTGGGAATGACCCGCCACCCACTTATGGAAGGATTGCATGATCATGAAGGCTTTTAAGAATTCCAACGCGTTTGGTGACAATTCTGGATTCGGCGGCGGCTCAGGAGCTGGCGGTTTTCATGGCCCGGGCGGCGGTTCAAACTCAGGCTTTCAGGGACATCAAGGCGGTTATAATCAACAGCAGTCTGGTCAAGGAGAGCAACAGCAGCAGCAGTCGGGTTATCAAAGCCATCCGAAGCAGTTGAATAGTGGGCAGTATCACGTGTTTACCACTAGCTTTGCAAACGTGACCAGAAGGTTCATAAGAGGGCTGTGAATTCTGTTGAGCCGGCAGTTCCTCGTTATTTGAGGTGGTCAGAACAACCCATTGTATGGAGCAGAGAAGATCACCCTCCACGGGTTGATAATCTGGGTCAGTTAGCCTTGGTGGTAGCACCTCAGGTTGGTGGATATAAATTCACTAAGGTACTCATGGACGGAGGTAGTAACATCAATATCCTCTATTATGAGACCTTTCGACGCATGGGGTTGACTGATAAGAATTTGAGAACAACCAACACTGTTTTCCACGGGGTGGTTCCTGGTAAGTCGGCTTACCCAGTTGGCAAGATTGAACTGGAAGTGGCCTTTGGAGATGAATATGATTCCAGGGCTAAGAAATTGACGTTTGAAGTGGTCAAAATCAGGAACCCATATCATGCTCTGTTCGGGCGGCCGGCTTATGCTAAGTTCATGGCACGACCGTGTTACATTTATTTGCAGCTCAAGATGCCGGGTCACAAGGGCACCATCACTATGCATGGGAGTCGAAACGTAGCCTTGGAGTGTGAAGAAGGCGACGCGGCTTATGCTGAGTCTGCTTGTGCAGCAGAAGAGCTCAAATTTTATCAAGACAATGCTGACCCGGTGGATATGACCTCCCTGAATAAGCCAACTACAGAGCATGACCTAGCGTTGAAGTTTAAATCGGCCGCTGAGACAAAGCTTGTTGACTTTACCCCAAACAACTCTTCTAAGCAATTCAGCATCAGTACCAATTTGGATCCTAAATAGGAAAGCGCGCTCGTCGAGTTCATCCATGAGAACCGGGACATCTTTGCATGGAAACCTTCTGACATGCCGGGTGTACCGAGGGAACTCGCTGAGCACACTCTCAATATTGATCCGAAGTATAAACCGGTCAGGCAGTTTCTTCGACGGTTTAACGAAGAGAGACGGAAAGCTATTGGAGAAGAAGTTGCCCGGCTCTTAGCGGCCGAGTTCATTGTTGAAGTTTTCCACCCGAAGTGGTTGGCTAACCCGGTGCTTGTGCTGAAAAAGAACGGCACCTGGCGGATGTGTGTGGATTACACAGACTTAAACAAGGCTTGTCCGGCTGATCCCTTTGCTCTCCCTCGTATTGATCAAATCATTGATGCTACGGCGGGTTGTGAATGTTTGAGCTTCTTGGATGCTTACTCTTGTTATCATCAGATCAAAATGGCAGTTAAGGACCCGGAGAAGACGGCTTTCATCACTCCGTTTGGAGCCTTCTATTATGTATCTATGCCGTTTGGGCTCAAGAGTGCTTAGGCGACTTATCAGCGATGTGTGCAGAACTGTTTACACGATCAAATCGGGCGTAATGTTCATGCTTACGTGGATGACATCGTGGTGAAGTCCAGAGAGAAGGAAACCTTGATATCTGACTTGAAAGAGACCTTTGATAATCTCCGGGTTTATAAGATGATGCTTAACCCGGCCAAGTGTGTGTTTGGTGTACCTGCAGGCAAGCTCTTGGGGTTTCTGGTCTCAAACAGAGGCATTGAAGCTAATCCGAAGAAGATCAAGGAGATTACCTCTCTGGCTAAACCGGCGTGCATCAATGATGTTCAGCGACTAGCAGGTCATGTTGCTGCTTTAAGCCGGTTCATAAGCCGGTTGGGTGAGAAGGCCCTGCCACTGTATCAGATGATGAAGAAAACAGACACCTTTGTCTAGAGTGATGCTGGTGATGCTGCCTTTGAAGATTTGAAGAGACAGTTGTCAGAACCACCGGTCCTTGCGGCTCCCATTGATAAGGAGCCGTTGCTGCTATATGAGGCTGCTAACTCACGAGCCGTCAGTGTTGCCATTGTGGTAGAGCGTAAGGAAGCTGGCAAGGAGCATCCGGTTCAACGGCCGGTTTACTACATCAGTGAGGTGCTCATTGAGTCTAAACAAAGGTATCCACATTGGCAGAAACTTGTTTACGGAGTGTTTATGGCAAACCAGAAGTTGAAGCAGTACCTCCAAAGTCATCCTATAACTGTGTAAGTTCTGCCCCCTTGGGAGACATCATCCAGAATAGGGAACCCACAGGACGAGTCGCCAAGTGGGCTATTGAGCTTGGGCCTCATGGTTTGAAATATATGCCATGTACTGCTATCAAGTCTCAAGCCTTGGTAGATTTTATCAATGATTGGACAGAGTTGCAGGCACCTGAGGAGAAGCCAGATAACACGTATTGGACTATTCACTTTGACGGGTCCAGACAGTTAGAAGGCTCGGGGGCTGGAGTTGTTTTAACTTCCCCTCGAGGTGACAAATTTTGTTATGTGCTCCGGCTTATGTTTCCTTGTACTAACAATGCAGCTGAGTACGAGGCCTTACTCCATGGTCTCTGGATGGCTAAGGAGATGAACTTAAGCCAGGTAAGGTGCTTGGGCGATTCAGATCTCGTGGCCCAACAGGTATCAGGCAAGTGGGATTCCAAGGATCCTCTCATGGTGGCTTATCATCGTGAAGTAGATGTTGTGGCCGGGCACTTCAAGGGCTATCAAGTGGAGCACATTGATCAAAGGAAGAATGAGGCGGCTGATGCTTTAAGCCAACTGGGATCTCAACGTAAACCGGTGCTGCCTAACATCTTTCTCGATGTTTTAAATAACCCTTCTGTCAAAGTGCCTACAGAGGAAGAATTAGCAGTGCCAGACCCGGAGGCACAGCTGGTGGCAGCTCTTCACGTCATCCCGGATTGGACAGTGCCATATTTGGCCTATATGACCCGGGGAGAATTGCCTGAGGATGAGACCTTGGCAAGACAAATCGTCAGGCGGTCCAAATCTATGATGATTGTTCATGGCGAGTTACATCACCGAAGCGTCACTAGGGCATTTCAACGTTGTGTGTCGCCTGCGGAAGGCCAAGAGATACTTCGTGAGATCCATGAAGGGGATTGTGGCCATCATGCCTGGTCAAAATCTCTTGTGGCCAAGGCTTTCCGTCATGGTTTCTACTGGCTGATGGCTCATGCTGATGCGGAGGATCTGGTCAGTAAATGTGACGGTTGTCAAAAGTTCTCACGACGAGCTCATGTGCCGGCTCAAGAGTTGAGGATGATTCCAATCACTTGGCCATTCGCAGTCTGGGGGCTTGACATGGTTGGGCCTTTCAAAAGGTGTAAAGATAAAAAGACACACCTCCTGGTGGCAGTGGATAAGTTTACAAATTGGGTTGAGGCAGAGCCAGTTAGTAAGTGTGATGCAGCCACGGTGGTTCAGTTCATGAAAAAGGTGATCTTTCATTTTGGTTTTCCACACAGCATTATAACGGATAATGGCACTAATCTCTCCAAGGGTGCCATGGAAGAGTTCTGTCAACGAGAGCATATCCGGCTTGATGTCTCGGCTGTCGCTCATCCTCAATCCAATGGTCAAGCAGAAAGAGCTAATCAAGAGATCCTGAAGTGTATCAAGCCCCGGCTCTTTGTCCCCTTACAGCAGACTCCGGGTTGTTGGGTGGAGGAGTTACCCTCTGTACTCTGGAGCATCAACACTACACCTAACAGATCTATAGGCTACACCCCCTTCTTCATGGTGTATGGTGCAGAGGTAGTCCTGCCAAGTGACATCCGGCATGATTCACCTCGCATGGCGGCTTACGTTGAGGCTTATGATGAAAAAGCCTGTCAGGATGCGCTTGACTTGTTGGATGAGGAGCGAGACTTGGCAATAGCCCACTCGGCGATTTATCAGCAAGACCTGCGCCGTTATCACAACCGCCGGGTTAGGAGCAGAACCTTTCAGGAAGGCGACTTAGTCATCCGGCTCATCCAAGATCAGTCTGACATGCACAAGCTATCCCCACCTTGGGAAGGACCCTTTGTGGTCAGCAAGAATCTGCACAACGGGTCATACTACCTCATCGATGTTCGAGAGCACAAAGACTCACGTAAGTCGGAAGAGGAGACCCGCCGGCCATGGAATATTGCTCATCTCTGGCCTTACTATACTTAAGCTACCGGCTCTCAACATGTATATATTTTTATAGTGTATATATTATATAAAGCAATAAAGCAGGACTTCTGTCCTTTTTATCTTCAAAAGTGTATATGTCTTCTTTATTAGGTGGTGAAAACAAACAACAGGGAGCGGATCATACCTGAATCCGGCTTTCCTCTTGGTCCGGCTTATGATCATATCTGAATCTAGCCATGATCACTTGGGGGCTTCCTGTTCAAACATAGGTCGTATTCGAACCAAAGAGAACATAGCTGTCGATACCCACTTGATCGGCATACTGCCAAACCCACTTGGGGGCTTCCTAATCATATTTGAATCATAGCTTAATCCCTTTGGGTCTGACGTGGATCGTATTCGAATCAGCATCATTAAACAACTCTTATGGTCACTTGGGGGCTTCCTGTTCAAACATAGGTCGTATTCGAACCAAAGAGAACATAGCTGTTGATACCCACTTGATTGGCATCGCCAAAGCCACTGGGGGCTATACGATCGTATCCGAATCTTAGCTTAACCCCTTTGGAATGGTTTACTGATCGTATTCAAATCAAAAGCCTGTGAATATTGTTTATTACCCATTACATTTCATAAAGCATAATTATTTGACTATCTTGAGAATTTTTTTTGAAAGCACTATGAGATGGTTTTTTATTCTTCCGGCTTAATATTGATCACCCCAGGTTGTTAAGTGCCAGGTGAATATTATAGGTTCTAACTTTTAGGGGTTGCATTTATCGCATGGTAAAGGTCATATAAGCAGGTGAGATTACTAAAGGGATCGCAGGTATGTTATTGTGATTATGTTTAACAAATATAATCATAAGCCGGCCTGTGTTTGAAGTTTTGGGTTCACTCTCTGAGTTATCAAAACTTTATATGACCCCTGATGCGATAACCTGCCAAGGGAATTTTGCTTGTTTCATATGCAGGATAAGGTAAGCAAATTTAACATCCGGGAAATAAATGGTCAACATAACCTGGAAATATATAGCTGATGGCGGCTTAAGAAAATGTTAAAGTGCCATAAACATGCGCGAAGGCATGACAAACATTGAGAGGTTTTTTCTACCCTATTACAAGACTCCCCGAGTCTGAATAAATGGAGCATTGTTTTTTGCAAAGTCATAAAACGCCTGGCGGTTCACTCCTTCGGCGGGCTTGCAGATTCCGGGTTATCCTTCTCCGCATCTCCGTCGGTTGCTTTGTCCTGGAAGGTTGACGAGGCCCAGTCAATGCCACTCAAAGCTTCAAACTCAGCTTCATCATCTATTAAACCGGCTGGGTCCACTTCAGGGGCAAAGGTATGCTTACGAATTGGAGGGATTAGGCTGACTTGATCATATGGAGGTGTTGGAATTCTCCGGTTCTCACTGTCATAGCCCGGTGAATACTTGGTAAGGTCAGTGTCGTTCCCAATGAGGGTAGCCACGGGACGTATGTCTTTGACGCAGGCGGTGAAATCCTGATCATCAAATACGGTACCATCCTCCTTCAGACTCGGGTATCCAAGGGCGAGGTCGGCCGGGTCTAGTTCTGGAATCCATGCCTTCGCCCGACTCAACGTGGCTACGGCCCCGGCTCTTGAGGACGCCCGCCTTAAATCTTGGATCCGCTGAGGTAGCACAGCGAGGCACTTCAGCACGTCTTGCAGAAGGTGGGGAGTGTTATTTGATAAAGCTACAACGGCCAAAGCACGTTGTGACCCGGTGTACAGTTGCTCCACTAGAGTGTAAACCGCCTTAAGTTTGATCAGCATGTTCTGCTTGAGGTTGGTGCTCCTGGGGCCTGTGTTCACAAACATAAAGTGAGCCGGAGATAACGATTACAATAGTCATCAAAGGAAGGATTACAATGTTTGAGGTTATGTACAGTAACTTACCAAAGATGGTTGAGACCATTTGAGATATCTGGCGCTTTAAGTCGGACAGCTCGGCTGTTGCTTCTGCAAGTGACGCCTCTGCCGTCTCGGCCCGGGTCACCAGTGAAGCCTTCTCATCAGCCCAGATTTTCTTCTCTGACTCAAAATTCTTCTTCAACTTCTCTTGTTCAGAGATGCTGAATTCAAATTTGGAGTTGGCCTTTTGGGTTTCAAGTTCTTGAGCTGTCAGACGACTCTTCAGGTTAGCAATCTCCGACTCGAATTGGCTTATGGTAGTCTGCAATGATGCCGGGTTACAATTAAAATCATGGTAAGATAATATTAAGTCTCAATCACTTCGCAAGCAAAGATATTTGACACTTGGGGGCTAATGTATGCTAAAGAATTTTTAACCTACAACTTCCGGGTCATGCATATTAAGTCCCAAGTACTTTACAAGTAAAGATACTTGACACTTGGGGGCTAATGTGTATCGCAAGTTTAAACTATCATGCTACAACCAGGTTAAATATCTTCTCTTTAAACCGGACAAAACAACAGTAAGCAGATTTCTAAGTCTACAGCATATTTATTAATAAGCAATAGACTTGGGGGCTAATACAGTAAGTATGATTCAGAAAAGAGGCATAAGGTATACCTCAAATTTTTGTTGTATTTGCTTCACCATATCAATTTCCAGGTCACGGCTGTTGTGCAGTTGATTAAGATAGCCAGAGACTATATCTCCAATGCTTAAGTGAGTATAATCAGTAATATCCATCTTGGCCTTTCGGCGTTCTATAAGTTCCTCCTTAGCAGTGCATTTGGCAAGGACAGTGGGCCGCCCTGGCTCAACAAATTGACTCTTCAGAATCTCAACTTCCGAGTCATTTGTCTTGACCGGGCTAGGAGCTTCCGGGTTATCAGAAGTGTTGAGCGTATCTTCGGCGGGTGGATCAGAGGTTGGTGCTAGAATGTCATAGGCTGGTTCAGGCGGCGGTTGATGGGTGGAACTGTCAGGAACAGGCGTGTCAAACACCGATTCAGTCACGACCGGGTTTTGGGACGGCTTATTCTTCTTTGCCCTCTTACTGGGCTTCACTTGCATGCTGTCAACAAAGGTAGAAGGATGAATACAAAAGCATGAGTAAGGTAAAGCCTAAGGAAAATAAAGTTACATTACCCGGGGGCAGTTTTGAAAGCCGGCATGTTTGATTGCATAGACTCGCCGGAGGAAGGAGAGGTATCCTGATAATTGGAGTCAGATGAATTGAGAGGTTGGCGAATTAAACCCACCAAAGGTAAAACAGAATGTAAATCGGAGATAACCTCAGTCTGACGCTTCCTAGTTATGTCAGGTAAGCCGGAGGAGAGTTCTGCATCCTTGCTAGTCTGGGTCTGCCTCCGGCTTTCAAGCTGTTGTTGCTTCAAAAGAAATTGAGGATCTTGATAAGCTAGAGGATGTGAAAATCTTACTTTCCAGGTCACCCTTCGAATTTTTTGCTTTGTAAAAGGCTCTGAGTCGGAGGAGATTATAGTTACCTCTTCGTCAACCGCTTGGTTATTCCCTGTATCCTCCTGAAAAGATAGAATGTCAATAAAATGATGACAAAGAAGTTAAGAGAATTAAGGATTACCTCTTCGTCATCCTCTGAAGTGTCATCCAATTTGAGTAAATCTGAAGCGCTTGGCTTCTTCTTCTTCGAAGTTCCCATTTTGGCGGCTTTCCTTTCGGTTTTCTTGGCTATCCGGGCTTGTTTGGCAGCCTCATGGTCATACTTGACCTTCCAGAAGTTTTCATCAGCCTGAGGAAAAAGATAAGAGATTATGAGTAAAAACAAGGTGTAACATAGCAAAGAGTATTCATTGAGGTTGATGACTCACTGCGGGGGCCGGGTTCTTCTTGCAGAAGGGAAGTAAGCCGAAGGCATTACTGGTCACTATGCCCTCTTTCAGCAGCGATTGGGTCGTAGCCTCCACCACATCATCTGGTAAGTTGTCAAGGCTATGACACAGTGGATCATCCTTTTTGCCTGAGTAAGTGCACATTAAGCCGGGACGGCGGCTTAACAGAAGTACTCGCCAAGTGACCCAGACTCGGACCAGGTCGATGCCGTTTAAGCCATTTCCCAAAAGAGCTTTGATTTTCTTAATGGTGGGAGCAAGAGGCGGACGCTCAATAGCAGTCAGTTTATCCGCCAGCGGATGGTTGGACTCAAGGCGCAGAGCGCGGAAGCCGGGCAGAGGGCTCTCCTCAGCCGGAGAAGTGTCCTGACAATAGAACCATGTCTGATTCCAATCTTTCGGATGACTCGGCAGTTCAGCATAAGGGAAAAGGCAGTCTCTCCGCCGCTGAATTGAGATGCCGCCAAGTTCGAGACTGCGCCCGTTGGCATGTTTATTCTGCCAGTTTAAGTAGAAAAGCTCTCTGAACAAAAGCAGATTGGGCTCCTCTCCCAGGTACACCTCGCAGAAGACTTGGAAGTTGCAAATATTTGACACGGAATTGGGTCCAATGTCTTGAGGTCTAAGGTCAAAGAAAATCAAAACATCCCTGAAGAATTATGAACCGGGAGGAGCAAATCCCTGGCTCATGTGATCCGTAAAAACTATCACCTCCCCTTCTTTGGGTTGAGGTTTCTCCTCGGACGGGTCAGGGGCACGATAAGACATGACCTCCTTCTTAGGCAGATGACCAGACTTCACAAATTCCGACAGTTTACTTCTTGTGACTGTGGATGGGACCCAGTTACAGGTCACATGAGCTTTTGTTGCCTTAGGTGCCATGACGTAAATTGACTCCTATGTCAAAATAAGAAATTCCTGTTCAAATTTAACCCGGAGGAAAACATTTCAAATCTATTCAAGATGGCGGCTTAAGAAGGGGCCTAATGATATGGGCAACTATGCAGTGATACTTAAGCCGCTACGGATATCAAGAGCAATTAAAATATTCTTAAAACTGAGAGAAGCAAGTAAGGTTGACAGATCAGTGTCATTTACTTAAACCGGCCACATGGACAGTCATGGTTAAACATATTTGACAGAGGCAGGTTTTTATTTTTGGGTGAAACAAACTGGTTTCACAAGTTGCCGCTATTATTTTGGATCAAAAAACTATTCTGAAAAGAAAAGTTTCTAGACCTAGAACTGGCACAGATGAAGCTCAAGGGTTCGAACGGGACCTATGTACGATGGAAAGGGATCTATTTGTGTTCGAAATGGGTGCAAAATAACTACCGCATCAGGTTTATACCATCTTCAAGATCAAAAAACAGCGGTGGTAATGAAATCTAGAAGGGCCCCGACAAACAGTGAAGAACACCAAAGAGCTTGAAGGTCCTAATGCAGATCTGAGGAACAAGAGGAAACTTACAGATGTAGTTTGCTGTGGAGGCTCGACACGTTTCTCTGGTCAAACCAGGTTGATGCAGCGGCCTGAGTTGGTGAGGACGAGGAGATCTGCGATGGCGGCGGCGGCGGAGCTCGAGCGGCAGAGGGACGGTGAGAGGAAGAAGATGACCGAAGGGGGAGAATGGAGACGACCTAGGTCATGCCTATTTATAAGGAAGGGCTGACTGAGACGGCACGAGAAACGAGGAGATAAACATTATTATCCAGCGGCCCCGACGCCTCGGGTTTTGGAACGGTCAGTAAAGGCAAAGATCCGTTGGAGGATACGGTGGAATAAAGAAGGAATTTAATTAAAGATGATGTCACGGCGGGTTAACGCAGATCCAAAAGATGACGTCATGGCGGGTTAAAGAAAACCTTTTGCACCGGCAGAAGGTTGAAGATTTATTTCTTAAGGTATTTTAAGATTGACATGAACCAGTTCAAATCAATCTGGGGCCTAATGTTGGGGATATAACTATTTGTGTAAGCCACCCAGGAGGGGCCGGTTTACGCAAAGAAGACTTACCAGAAAGAAGCCCAAGACCAAGCATGAAGATGGCGGTTCAGTAAAGGGTCTAAGGCCCACAGGTGACTTAAGGCCCGTCGTAGTAAACCGCCATAATGGCATGACTTGTATCATAAGGTAGATTTAACTAGTCACCGAGCCAGACACTGTTTGTAAGCCGGCCGGGACTCTGTAATCCGCACGGCGCCAACCCCTGTATATAAGGGGACGACCCGCCGGAGGCTTAGGGCAAGAAACAACTCATCAAGAACCGGGCATAGCGTATCTCGCTCCTTGGTCATCGAAACATCAATACCAACCCAACTAGACATAGGCTTTACCTTCACCGTAAGGGGCCAAACTAGTATAAACCTCTCGTGTCCCTTGTCCCGATTAACCCCTTCAAGCTTCCTAGTTGCGATGGCTCCACAACTAAGTCCTTTCACGAGGACATCTGATGTGACAATTCCATGACACTAGTGAGGCAAGTCCTTCGTGGGCGATGGCCATGGTGGGATAGACAAGGTTGCTTCTTCGTGGACCCTTTGTGGGTGGAGCCCTCTGTGGACTCGCGCAGCCGTTACCCTTCGTGGGTTGAAGTCTCCATCAACGTGGATGTACGATAGCACCACCTATCGGAACCACGACAAAAACATCTGTGTCTCCAATTGCATTTACACACTCCAATCCCATCCCTTTACTTTCTTGCAAGTTGCATGCTTTACTTTCCGCTGCTCATATACTCTTTGCATGCTTGCTTGATTTGTATTGAGAATGGTTAAACTTATGCTCAAACTCCACCTAAACTTGAAAAACTTAAAAAATGCCAACTTTGTGAGTTGAGTGTCTAATCACCCCCTCTAGACACCTCTTCTCGATCCTTTCAATTGGTATCAGAGCTTTGGTCTCCATTGCTTTGCTTTAAACACCATTGGAGGAAGATGGATGAGTCTACTTTGGGGAGTCTTAGACATAGAGTGCCTATACTTGATGGAGAGTACTTTCATGAGTGGAAAAATGAGATGCTTGCAATTTTCAATGAATATCATTTGAACAAGTACATTACCAGTCCTTGTGGACCTCATGTTGATCCTATGCATCCTACTATTGATGAGTCAATTGACATGATTCGCAATCTTAGAACTGTTGATCCTATCACTAGAGGTTTGCCTAGAAACTTGATTGGTTGCTTGCCTACTCTTAAGTGTTCCTAAACTATATGGAAATTTCTTGAGGAATGATTTCCGAATTATTCCTTGCAAAATCGAGATGAAATTCTCCATAAGTGTATTGCCTTGAGTAAGATGAATTCCAATGATCCTAAGTTTGGTGATTGTCTATTTGAGCTTACAAATCTTATGCGTGCCAAAGGAGATGTTGGAATTATCAGCAATATTATTTCCGAAGCTATTAGAATTCATAAAGAAGATCATTGTCAAACTCATTCTAATGAATCACCCTCTCTAGGAATTGATCCACCTCATGACAATTTTGAACATGGATACTATGATGAGGATGATGATAGTGACTTTGATCTTGATGATGCAATGAGACAATTTGGTCTTATGGCAAATCTTCGGGGATACATGGCAGGAGGAAAGGAATGGGTCCTTAATAGTGGATGTACCGATCACATGACCGGAGATAAAGATATGTTTCGTGATCTTGCTAAAAACAATGGCCCTCGAAAGTATGTCACTTTTGGTGATAACTCAAAGGGTAAGGTGGTTGCCTCGGTAAGGTGGCCATCTCACATGATAGCTCCATACAAAATTTCATGCTCGTTGAATCTCTTGGCTATAATCTGCTTTCCATTTCTAGACTAGCTGACTTTGGCTTCGATGTTCTATTTACCGAAGTAGATTGCCAAGTGTTTCGTAGAGATAATCATAAAATGGTCTTTACCAGCATACGCAAAGGTGATCTATACATTGTTGATTTCACTAAAAAGGTTCAACCTAGAACTTGTTTAATTGCTAAATCTTCTAAAGGTTGGTTGTGGCATAGACGGTTAGGTCATGTGGGCATGCGAAACCTTGACAAGCTTATTAAAGGTGATCATATCCTTGGTGTTAAAGATGTCATATTTGATAAGGATAGACTTTGCAGCGCTTGTCAAGCAGGTAAACAGGTTGGAGGAAGCCATCCCGTAAAAAACATCATGACCACGAGGAGGCCGCTCGAGCTACTTCACATGGATCTTTTAGGTCCCAACGCTTACAAAAGTCTCGGTGGAAATTCTTTTGGTCTAGTTATAGTTGATGATTTTTCAAGATTTACGTGGGTGTTCTTTCTCGATGATAAATCGCATGTTCAAAAGATCTTCAAAAACTTCGCTAGGAAGGCCCAAAATCAATTTGAAGTGAAGATCAAGAAGGTTCGCAGCGACAATGGAATGGAGTTCAAGAACGCAAACATGGACACCTTTGTTGATGAAGAAGGGATTTCACATGAGTTCTCGGCTACGTACACACCTCAACAAAATGGAGTTGTTGAGAGGAAGAACCGGACGCTCATCAAAATGGCGAGAATAATGCCTGATGAGTACAAGGCGCAAAAGCACTTTTGGGCAGAAGCGGTTGAGACAGCTTGTCATGCAACAAATCGTTTGTATCTTCACAAGCTACTTGGCAAGACTGCATACGAGCTCCTCGCCGGTAACAAACCCCAAGTTGGATACTTTCGAGTATTCAGCTCAAAGTGCTACATTCTTGATAAGCATCATCATTCTAAATTTGCTACTAAATCTCATGAGGGATTCCTACTTTGTTACGGCTCAAACTCTCACACTTACCGTGTATACAACAATTTCACCCGAAAGGTTGAAGAAATGGTAGATGTGAAGTTTGATGAATCTAATGGCTCGCAAGTAGAGAAATTGCCAATTGATTTAGGAGAAAAAGATCCTTCAGAAGCAATCCAAGACTTGTCTATTGGAAAGGTTCGTCCAACGGAGGTGAAGGAGAGTACCTCGTCCGTCCAAGTGGAAGCTTCTACCTCACGACAAGGTGAACCAAGAGTTGATATGGAGGCATCCACAAGTGGGACACACCAAGATGAAGAAAACGAGGAAGTACACCAAGATGAAACGCATCAACCTCCTTCTCCACCACGACGAGAGAACGACAACGTTAACAACGATGAAGGCCAAGAAGAAGAACGAGATGATGAAGAAGATGTTCCATCCCGATCAAAGCAAAAGCTCTCACGAGTTCGAGCAAGAGTTGCTAGAGATCATCCCGTCGAGCAAATCTACAATGATATCCAAACCGGGAGAATCACTCGCTCAAAATCTCATTTGGTTAACTTTTGTTAACATTATTCATTCATCTCTAGAATTGAACCTATGAAAGTTGAAGAAGCATTGGAAGATCCGGATTGGATAAACGCCATGCACGAAGAACTATACAACTTTGAGAGAAACAAAGTGTGGACATTGGTCGAGAAGCCCGACAACAACCACAACATCATCGGTACCAAATGGGTGTTTCGCAACAAGCAAGATGAAGATGGACAAGTAGTTCGCAACAAAGCACGTCTCGTCGCCCAAGGCTACACTCAAGTCGAAGGTATGGACTACGGTGAGACATATGCCCCCGTTGCTAGACTTGAGTCTATTCGCATCTTACTTGCCTATGCTAATGACCATGATATCACTTTATACCAAATGGACATTAAAACTGCTTTTCTAAATGGTGAAATTGAGGAGGAAGTTTATGTTAAACAACCCCCCGGCTTTGTTAATCCTAATAAACCCAATCATGTTTACAAGCTTCACAAAGCTCTTTATGGTCTTAAACAAGCTCCTAGAGCATGGTATAAATGCTTGACCAAGTTCCTTATTGAAAAAGGCTTTGAGATTGGAAAATTTGATTCTACTCTTTTCACTAAAAGGGTTAATGGAGAATTATTTGTGTGCCAAATTTATGTTGATGATATTATATTTGGATCAACTAACCCTCATTTTAGTGAGAAGTTTGGGAAGCTTATGTCGGAGAAGTTTGAGATGTCTATGATGAGTGAAGTCAAGTTCTTTCTTGGTTTGCAAATCAAGCAAACTAAGGAAGGTACCTTTGTCTCTCAAACGAAGTATACCAAGGACTTGTTCAAGAAGTTCAATATGCAAGAATGCAAAGGTATGAGTACACCCATGCCAACTAGTGGACTGATAACCCACAATTATAGGGGATCACAACAGTTTTCGAGGGTAGAGTATTCAACCCAAATTTATTGATTCGACACAAGGGGAGCCTGTCGGTGTCAAAACCGGCGGATCTCGGGTAGGGGGGTCCTGATCTATGCGTCTGAAGCTGATGGTAACAGGAGGTAAGGGACACGATGTTTTACCCAGGTTCGGGCCCTCTCGATGGAGGTAAAACCCTACTTCCTGCTTGATTGATATTGATGATATGGGTATTACAAGAGTTGATCTACCACGAGATTGTAGAGGCTAAACCCTAGAAGCTAGCCTATGATGATTATGATTCTGTCTCTAAGGACTAAACCCTTCGGTTTATATAGACACCTGAGAGGGCTAGGGTTTACATGGAGTCGGTTACAAAGAAGGAAATATAATATTCAGATCCCCAAGCTTGTCTTCCACGCAAAGGAGAGTCCATCCGGACATGGGACGGAGTCTTGAGTCTTGTATCTTCACGCTCCAATAGCCCGGCCAAAGTATATAGTTCGGCTGTCCGGATACCCCCTAATCCAGGACTCCCTCAGAGCCAAAGAATATTCTCAAGTATTAGCAGTTGAGTTGTCAATTCAACCACACCTGGATAACTTAGTATCTGCAGCAAAGTATTTAGTAGCAAAGTAGTATGGAAGTAACGGTAACAGTGGAAAAAGTAACAGTAGCAGTTTTATCTTCGGCATTGCAAGGCGGGTTCCATCTCTGAATACTCCAAAGTACCTGCTGTAACGGACAGTGTCCAGCCTCCCATAAATGTCGTACTCCTCAGCTTTTGTGCTTCAATAATGACCATTCTCAGATCCAAGCTTCACCTTCTTCCCTTGAGCGAGCATCCAATAGAGCGTGCCCAGAAAAAATCATTCCAGCATGGCCGGTCATCGCAGATCCTCCTCTCGCTCCCGTAGCTCTAGGCCGGGTGATTGGGAAGAATGTTATGTTCCTCAAAACCGTTTAATAGAGCTGCAGACCTAGGGGTTTCTTCCACCGGCGTTCATGGTCCCCGTCCGAGCCGGACTAGCCACCTATAATGGCGGGGAGCAAGCGGAGAGATCTCCTAATCTATCCCCGGGGGAGTGAATATGCCTCATCCCACATCTACTAAGAGGCGTCGGGTTTCCAATCCACCCATTCCTTCGTGGGCTCCTGGAGTTCTACGGCCTCCAGTTGCACAACTTCACCCCTACCTCCGTGCTACACATAGCAGGATACATCGCCCTTTGAGAACTATTTCTGGGATGCGAGGCTCACTTCGGGTTATGGAAGAAGTTGTTCTGCCTTGTCCCTCGCAACCAGGGGGAATCCATATGTCAAGTGGGCGGAGCCGAAGTATGGCGCGTCGCCAAGACCGGATACCTATCCGGTACTCCCAAGAAGGCACCGGAGAACTGGCCCTCGGAGTGGTTTTATGTCGATGACGTTCCCCTGCCGGATCCAGTCCGAACAGGTCTTCCTGAGTTCAGTAATGCTCCGCCGAAGGCACGCCGAAGTTGGTGCCACCGAGGCCCCCTAGAGGAGGATACTAGAGAAATATAATTCCTGATGAGCAGGATAAAGTTACTAGCCAAATCAGAGCTGACAATAGTCGAGGTTATGGAAATATGCATAATGCGGGGAGTGCAACCGCTTCAATATCGGGGGAAGCCCATGTGGCACTACAACGGGGAAGATGATGCCACCCGCCGTGGTCGTAAGGGTCCGGACTCCGCCGCTGCTCTCGCGAGGATATTGTCCGATCTGTATAAAGGAGAAGAAGAAGAATTCCTTCATATTAAACCGCGGGATGGGTTTTCTATGTACAACCCCCCAAGCTGGGTAAGTCGCCACTCTTTCCCCCCACTCCATTCCTTCTAGCGTCCTTCGTCACGATTATTTACCTCAATATTTCCGAGCAGGAACTAAGGAGGGCTGTAGAAGGGTTTAACAGTCCCTCCCCGCAGCCAGAGGACCCCGGAAGGGTCTTCAATGTCGGACTTGAAGAAGATCCGGATATTACTGTGGAGCTTGTCAACGGGACATTTTATCAAGCCAGCTGTGATGGTGCCTCGGTGGCTATTGTCGCTGACTATCCCGGACTGCTGCCTTCATCGCGTGTACGCAAAGCCAAAACCCTATCCTCCAAAGAGGACTCCTTTCTGATGCCATGCCTGAAATATCGTATTTTTGTAGAGACGACCGTCGGAACGCAGCGCCGAGCCCCTGGGGGCTCGTCGGCAAAGGGCGTCTGGATCAGGCAGGCTTAAGAGGAAGGTAGTTAGGGCCGAAACGCCGCTACAGAGGTATGGTAAAAACCTGCTCCGTGATTATTGTGTTTGAAATGTAACAGTGTCCTTCGTGTCCTGGCAGAAAGAGGAGTAGCCGGACTATATCGGGAGATCCTGCCAATCACGCCTCCACTAGCCGGATTCCAAAACCAGCTTTGAGAGAGGAAGCGGACGCGGGGACGATGCCGAATTGTCCTCCAACAGAGGATGCGGATATGCTCTTCGCCACGAATTCCGAAGTAGAGAGTGCCATGAACCACCGGCGTCGACGGGCCGTACTTTGCAACAACATCTTTTTCGAAGAGTCATTTAATGATTTCAATTCGGGAGACGCATACATCCGAGCTGCTCAAGGCGGGCTTGCCCGGGCGACGGACTAGTATGCCAAAGATATACAGGTAAGAAAATTTGATAAGCATGTATAGCAGTAGCCCCTGAGACTTGGAACGGTTCGAACAACTGTTTTAAGGATCAATTTATGCACAGGTCCTTGTAGATAAGAATGCCCAATTGTCTCGAGAGCTGGAGGAGTGCAAGACCCAGCTAAGGGCCACGGTTGCCAAGCTACAGGAATCCTAGAAGGCCTCATCTGGTAACATTTGTCTCAATTGTATGGAAATGTACCAGTTATTAAGTGGCTTTGTATGATAAGTCTAACAGAAAATTCTGCAGACAATCCCGGGGTGAATCCGGAGGTTGTAAGAGGTGACGAGTCACATCTCCAAAGGTAGCTAAAAGCTGGCAAGCGTGTTCTTACGCAAGTTAGGCAGGAGAAGAACAATCTTCAAGATGCCAATGTCCGGCTGGGCGTCGAGTTAGGAGATGTTCGCGCTCAGCTGGCGGACTCCACGAGAACAGAAGGCTTCGTCGCGACATTTATGGTAAGTGCCTAGACGAACTGTAGTACAGCTAGGCAATGAAGCATATTGAAAGAATTTTTATCTGTAGGTATGTTGACGGGCCGCCCTGAAGAGGAGATTCCCACGTTTGCAAGTGATTTGCTGCAAGACCTCTCACAACTGCACGAGCGAGCTCGGTAGGTGATGCAGGGTATTGCTCAGTCCTTGTGGCCATCAAGCTTCCTGCCGAAAGGCATGGGAGATCTCGTTGATATGCTCCAAGGAGCATGGCGGTGCTTCCGATTATGGAAGATATCAGCCTGCCGACAAGGTGCAAGAGAAGCCTGGGCTATGGTGAAGACACGCTACACCAAGCTTGACCCGAACCATATGGCCGAAGTCGGACCGGCGGGGCCATATGGGCAAGAAATTCCCGTGAGTCTGGTGTATGACCAGGTAGCGTTAGCTGCAAAGTATTCCCAGCAGGATTGTAAGCTAGATAGCCTATTGGATGGTATAGAGGAAGAATATAGTCAGCCCAAGTGACTATGTAATTCAATGGACATATGTAGTCCCTAGCCAGATTAAAATCATTTGTCATGGCGGACCTTTTCGCTTCAGCCCCCGGATCCGACAGTCCGGGCTGTATCCGAATACCCCCTCAGTTATACAGAACCGGGGTATGCGTGGAAACCAGGCGTAGGGGTCATAAGTGCTTGAACAGACAAGTACCCAACTAGTTATGTTATATTACATGGATAGTAAGAAACATCTTCCAGGGAGAATAGTTCCGTTAGGGGTTCCTTTCCCTGGGTACGCATGCATCGATGTACATGTCCGGACTGCGAACAGAGACGCAGGATATAAAAACTTCTGGGGATTCATATTGTAATAAACGAAAAACATCTTTTGTTCACCGACCGAATATTCCCTTAAGAACGCTAGCTTTCGGCTTCACCCAGTCTGAGGTACACATCCGGCTGAACCGGCAGTAATAATCGCAAAGGTGCTCCCCTTATGCCCTAGCCGAATTAACGAGAACGTAGGGCATAAACACAAGAGCCAGGCAACCCAGCATGGCCACATCTTAAGTCATATCGATGCATATAATGGTGAAGAAAAGGCACATATGGAAAAAGAATGCATATGTGATAGGCAAGAAGCCATGAAAGCAATTATATTTAGCTTCCGTATAGGAAGCCCCCGGGTATAGCTTACACACATAGTGAGGCCGGAGTGATCCGAGCATCCGCACTGTATTGAGTACTTTGTGTGAAGAAGGAAAAAGGGCGAGAAAGGAAAAAGGTGGAGGGACATAATTAAAAAGGAGGGGGTAAGGATACGAACACTGAGTTCGGCGCTAGGCGTAGAATCTCCGGAGTCTGGCCGCGTTCCATGGGTTCGGCTCAAGTCTGTTATCGGATGCATTACATAGGCGGTACGCTCCTCCGGTGAGAACTTTATCAATAACGAAAGGGCCCTCCCACTTAGGTTTGAGCTTGTCCTTCTTCTTCTCTAGTAGGCGTAGAACGAGTTCGCCAATATTATAAGTTTTGGCCCGCACTTCTCTGCTTTGGTATCGTCGAGCCTGCTGCTGATAGAATGTGGAACGGGCTTTTGCGACATCGCGCTCCTCCTCCAGGGTATCTAAGTTGTCCTGCCGATCTAATTCGGCTTCCTTCTCTTCGTACATGCGATCGCGAGGCGAATCATGTATTATGTCGCGGGGTAGTACTGCTTCTGCGTCGTACACCATAAAAAATGGTGTGTATCCCGTGGTGCGACTCGATGTGGTCCGCAGCCCCCAGAGTACGGAGTCGAGCTCCTCGACCCAGTGCGTGTCTGATTCTGTCAAGGATCGCACTAGTGTGGGTTTGATGCCGCTCATTATGAGACCGTTTGCATGTTCGACCTGGCCGTTTGTTTGGGGATGGTAGACGGAGGCGTAATCGAGCTTAATGCCCATGTTGTCGCACCTAGTTTTCACTTCATCGGCTGTGAAGTTTGAGCCATTGTTAGTGATAATGCTGTGGGGGACGCCGTATCAATGTACAACCCCGGATATGAAGTCTATCACTGGTCCGGCCTCGGGCGTCTTGACTGGTTTAGCTTCTATCCATTTGGTGAACTTGTCCACCATGACCAATAAGTATTTTTCTTATGGCTTCCCCCCTTAAGGGGTCCGACCATATCCGGCCCCCAGACCGTGAAGGGCCAAGTAATGGGGATTGTTTGGAGAGCGGTAGGGGGCATATGACTCTGATTGGCAAAGAGCTGGCAACCGACGCAGTGTTGGACAAGGTCCTGTGCGTCTGCTTAGGTTGTCGGCCAATAAAAGCCTGTATGAAAGGCCTTGCTGACAAGCGCCCAAGCCGCGGCATGGTGCTCGCCAAGTCCGGCATGGATTTCAGCCAATAGTTGCCGCCCTTCCTCTTCGGAGATGCATCTTTGGAGCACTCCGGTCGCAATCTTCTTATAGAGTTCTCCCTCATGTACTTTGTAGGCCTTGGAACGCCGCACAATACAACGTGCTTCATTTTGGTCCTCGGGGAGCTCCTGCCTATTTAGGTAGGCCAAGAAAGGCTTAGTCCACGAGGCAATTACAGACATGATTTCATGGGCCGAAGGTGTTATTTCGGTGGCGGAGCCTCCGATTATGTCTGATGGTTCAGAATCTGGGGGTGTATTCGGATCCGTGCTAGTGTTGCCGGACTCCCCTTCCCATACCACGGATGGCTTGAACAGCCTTTCCAGGAATATGTTAGGTGGGACAGGGTCGCGTTTAGCACTGATGTGGGCGAGGATATCCGCCGCTTGATTGTTTTCTCGAGCCACATGGTGGAATTCGAGCCCCTCGAACCGAGCTGACATTTTGAGGACGGAATTATGGTAGGCCGTCATTTTCGGATCCTTGGCATCAAAGTCTCTATTTATTTGTGATATTGCGAGGTTTGAATCCCCGCGCACCTCCAGGCGTTGAATGCCCATAGAGACTGCCATCCGAAGACCATGCAACAGAGCCTTGTATTCGGCTGCGTTGTTGGAGTCTGTGTATAATATTTGGAGTACGTATTGGACCGTGTCTCCGTGGGAGATGTCAGGACTACACCTGCTCCCAATTCGACCAGCATTTTAGAGCTATCGAAGTGCATGATCCAGTTAGAGTACGCGCCGTACTCTTTAGGGAGTTCGGCTTCTGTCCACTCGGCGACAAAGTCAGCCAGTACTTGCGACTTGATGGCCCGCTGTGGTTTGTATGTTATGTCGAATGGAAGGAGCTCGATGGCCCATTTAGCAATCCGGCCCGTAGCGTTGCGGTTATTTATTATGTCATTGAGTGGTACTTCGGAGGCCACCGTAATCGATCACTCTTGAAAGTAGTGTCGTAGCTTCCGGGATGCCATGAAGACCGCGTATGCTATCTTTTGATCCTGAGTATCGGGATTTGCATGGGGTGAGGACCGTGGATACATAATATACCGGCTTCTGGAGCGGGAATTTGTATCCGTCAGCCTCTCGTTCGACGACGATCACTGTGCTTACAACTAGATGTGTTGCAGCTATGTACAATAGCATAGGTTCGCCGGTATTTGGCGCTGTGAGGACTGGATTACTGGCCAATAAGGTCTTTATTTCGTCCAGTCCGGCCGCGGCTGCATCCGTCCACATGAAGTGTTCGGTGCGTCGAAGAAGGCGGTAAAGAGGTAATGCCTTTTCTCCTAACCGGGAGATAAAGCGGCTTAAGGCAGCCACGCATCCAGCTAGTTTCTGGATATGCTTGAGGTCTGTTGGGATAGCCAACTGCGACAGAGCTCGGATTTTTTCCGAATTCGCTTCAATTCCTCTATTGGAAACAATGAAGCCGAGCAGCTTCCCAGAGGGCACGCCGAAAACACATTTTCTGGGTTTAGCTTGATGTCGTATGTTCGGAGGTTATCAAACGTAAGCCTCAAGTCGTCTATTAGGGTTTCGACATGTCTTGTTTTTATGACCACGTCGTCCACATATGCCTCCACTGTCTTGCCGATTTGCTTTTCCAGGCATGTTTGAATCATGCGTTGATAGGTTGCGCCGGCATTTTTAAGCCCGAAAGGCATAGTGTTGAAGCAGAAAGGGCCATATGGCGTTATGAATGCCATTGCGGCTTGGTCGGATTCTACCATCTTTATTTGATGGTATCCGGAGTATGCTTCGAGGAAACACAGTGAGTCATGTCCTACGGTGGCACCGATGATTTGGTCGATGCAAGGGAGGGGGAAGGGATCCTTGGGGCAAGCCTTGTTGAGGTCCTTGAAGTCGACGCATAGGCGCCAGGATTTGTCCTTCTTTGGTACCATTACCAGATTTGCCAGCCAATCCGGATGCTTGATATCTCTGATGAATCCAGCCTCAAGTAGCTTGGCTAGCTCTTCTCCCATGGCTTGTCGTTTGGGCTCTGAGAAGCGCCTAAGAGTCTGTTTGACAGGCTTGTATCCTTTCAGTATACTGAGGCTGTGTTCGGCCAGTCTGCGTGGGATGCCCGGCATGTCCGAAGGGTGCCATGCGAAAATGTCCCAATTCTCGCGTAGGAAGTCTCATAGTGCGGCGTCCATTATGGGGCTCAATTGTGTCCCGATGGAAGCTGTCTTCGTGGGGTCCATTGGATGGACCTGGAATTTGACTATCTCGTCTGCGGGTTTAAATGAGGTGGACTTGGGTTGCTTGTCGAGTATCACGTCGTCCCTGTCCACGGTGGCACGCAGCGTTGTTAGTTCTTCGGCTGCTAGAGCTTCGGATGATGCTTCCAGGGCTAGTGCTGCGGCTTTATTTTCGGCATGAAGTGCGATGTCCGGATCACTGGCTAGAGTGATGATTCCATTGGGTCCGGGCATTTTAAGCTTCATGTACCCGTAATGGGGTATAGCTTGAAAGCTTGTGAACGCGTCCCGTCCTAAAAGGGTGTGGTATCCATTGCTAAAAGGAGCCACTTGGAATGTGATTTCTTCGGACCTGTAATTCTCCGGGGTGCCGAATACCACGTCGAGTGTGATTTTTCCCGCACACCGTGCTTCCCAAGCTGAATCTGGATTCTGATCCGATCTAACGCCCAGGGGCAGAGGAGCTTCCAAGCTTGATAGCTTAGGATCCGGAGTGCTGCCCGATTTTTCTGGCCTGATACCCAATTCTAAATCCGGGGTTTGGGTTAGGTTTTCCCGCGAGCGGGTATCCGGTTCAGAGAGCTCGGTAATCCGGACATAATTCGTCCTCAAAATAGAGGGATAATCCGAATGCGGCTCCTCCACTACCGCTATCTTGTGGGTGATCGGTGGGGATTTAATATCCCTCTGGTCGGGTTTAAGCCTGACCCGATCATAGTCTGTAGCGACTCCTAAAGCAGCGATGCGATCCAAGAGCTCATTGAGGGAGGAGAGCTCTATTGGATTCATCTGTTCGGCGAGTTCCGAATTGATGTGAGGCTATTTTTGATGACTTGAGAGGTCATCATCGGCGCGGAAGCCGATCGGGCGGCCATGACGAAGCCGCCTAATCGAGGAGTCTGGCCTACCGCCAGTGCTCCCCCGGAGGTGATGTTGTCTTTGACAACGAGACGGGCCATCGAGCCTTGCAGCGATGGCATAGAGGAACTCTCAATGAAAGCACCAATGTCGTTGTCAAAACCGGGGGATCTCGGGTAGGGGGTCCCGATCTGTGCGTCTGAGGCTGATGGTAACAGGAGGTAAGGGACACGATGTTTTACCCAGGTTCGGGCCCTCTCGATGGAGGTAAAACCCTACTTCCTGCTTGATTGATATTGATGATATGGGTATTACAAGAGTTGATCTACCACGAGATCGTAGAGGCTAAACCCTAGAAGCTAGCCTATGATGATTATGATTCTGTCTCTAAGGACTAAACCCTTCGGTTTATATAGACACCGGAGAGGGCTAGGGTTTACATGGAGTCGGTTACAAAGAAGGAAATATAATATCCGGATCGCCAAGCTTGTCTTCCATGCAAAGGAGAGTCCCATCCGGACACGGGACGGAGTCTTGAGTCTTGTATCTTCACGCTCCAATAGTCCGGCCAAAGTATATAGTCCGGATGTCCGGATACCCCCTAATCTAGGACTCCCTCGGAGCCAAAGAATATTCTCAAGTATTAGCAGTTGAGTTGTCAATTCAACCACACCTGGATAACTTAGTATCTGCAGCAAAGTATTTAGTAGCAAAGTAGTATGGAAGTAACGGTAACAGTGGAAAAAGTAGCAATAGCAGTTTGTAACAGTAGCAAAGTAAAGTAAATAAGCAAAGGACAATATGTGAAAAGCTCATGGGCATTGGATCAGTGATGGATAATTATGTCGGATGCGGTTCATCATGTAACAATTATAACATAGGATGACATAGAACTAGCTCCAGTTCATCAATGTAATGTAGGCATGTATTCCGAATATAGTCATACATGCTTATGGAAAAGAACTTGCATGACATCTTTTGTCCTACCCTCCCGTGGCAGCGGGGTCCTAATGGAAACTAAGGAATATTAAGGCCTCCTTTTCATAGAGTACCAGACCAAAGCATTAGCACTTAGTGAATACATGAACTCCTCAAAGTACGGTCATCACCGAGAAGTATCCCGATTATTGTCACTTCGGGGTTGTCGGATCATAACACATAATAGGTGACTATAGACTTGCAAGATAGGATCAAGAACTCACATATATTCATGAAAACATAATAGGTTCAGATCTGAAATCATGGCACTCGGTCCCTAGTGACAAGCATTAAGCATAGCAAAGTCATAGCAACATCAATCTCAGAACATAGTGGATACTAGGGATCAAACCCTAACAAAACTAACTTGATTACATGGTAAATCTCATCCACCATCACCGTCCAGCAAGCCTACGATGGAATTACTCATGCACGGCGGTGAGCATCATGAAATTGGTGATGGAGGATGGTTGATGATGACGACGGCGATGGATCCCCCTCTCCGGAGCCCTGAACGGACTCCAGATCAGCCCTCCCGAGAGAGATTAGGGCTTGGTGGCGGTTCCATATCGTAAAATGCGATGAAACTTTCTCTTTGATTTTTTTTCTCCACGAAAGCAAATATATGGAGTTGGAGTTGAGGTTGGTGGACGTCCAGGGGGCCCACGAGGCAGGGGGCGCGCCCTAGGGGGGCGCCCCCCACCCTCGTGGACAGGGTGTGGGCCCCCTGGTGCTGATCCTTTCGCCAGTATTTTTTATTAATTATGAAAAGTTGCTCCATGGATTTTCAGGTCATTCTGAGAACTTTTATTTCTGCATAAAAATAACACCATGGCAGTTCTGCTGAAAACAACGTCAGTCTGGGTTAGTTCCATTCAAATCATGCAAGTTAGAGTCCAAAACAAGGGCAAAAGTGTTTGGAAAAGTAAATACGACGGAGACGTATCAACTCCCCCAAGCTTAAACCTTTGCTTGTCCTCAAGCAATTCAGTTGACAAACTGAAAGTGATAAAGAAAAACTTTTTACAAACTCTATTTGCTCTTGTTGTTGCAAATATGTAAAGCCAGCATTCAAGTTTTTAGCAAAGATTATGAACTAACCATATTCACAATAACACTTAGGTCCCATGTTTACTCATATCAATGGCATAATCAACTAGTGAGCAATAATAATAAATCTCAGATGACAACACTTTCGCAAAACAATCATAATATGATATAACAAGATGGTATCTCGCTAGCCCTTTCTGAGACCGCAAAACATAAATGCAGAGCACCTTTAAAGATCAAGGACTGACTAAACATTGTAATTCATGGTAAAAGAGATCCAGTCATAGTCATACCCAATACAAACTAATAGTAATGCATGCAAATGACAGCGGTGCTCTCCAACGGGTGCTTTTTAATAAGAGGGTGATGACTCAACATAAAAGTAAATGTATAGGCCCTTCGCAGAGCGAAGCAGGGATTTGTAGAGGTGCTAGAGCTCGAATTTGAAATAGAGATAAATAACATTTTGAGCGGTATACTTCCACTATCAACATAACAACTAAGAGATCTCGATATCTTCCATGCTACACACATTATAGGCGGTTCCCAAACAGAATGGTAAAGTTTATACTCCCCCGCCACCAACAAGCATCAATCCATGGCTTGCCCGAAACAACGGGTGCGTCCAACTAGCAACAATCCTGGGGAAGTTTTGTTTGCAATTATTTTGATTTGATTTGAGCATGGGACTGGGCATCCCAGTGACCGGCCATTTTCTCGTGAATGAGGAGCGGAGTCCACTCCTCTTGAGAATAACCCGCCTAACATGGAAGATACAGACATCCCTAGTTGATACATGAGCTGTTCGAGCATACAAAACAGAATTTCATTTGAAGGTTTAGAGTTTGGCACATATAAATTTACTTGGAACGGCAGGTATATACCACATATAGGAAGGTATGGTGGACTCATATGGAATAACTTTGGGGTTTACGGAGTTTGGATGCACAAGCAGTATTCCCGCTTAGTACAGGTGAAGGCTAGAAAAAGACTAGGAAGCGACCAACTTAGAGAGCGATAACAGTCATGAACATGCATTAAAACTAATCAACGCCGAGTGCAAGCATGAGTAGGATATAATCCACCATGAACATAAATATCGTGAAGGCTATGTTGATTTCATTTCAACTACATGTGTGAACATGTGCCAAGTCAAGTCACTCGAATCATTCAAAGGAGGATACCACCCTATCATACCACATCACAACCATTTTAATAGCATGTTGGCACGCAAGGTAAACCATTATAAGCTCCTAGCTAATTAAGCATGTCATAAGCAACTATAATCTCTAATTGTTATTACAAACATGTTTATTCATAATAGGCTGAATTAGGAACGATGAACTAATCATATTTACAAAAACAAGAGAGGTCGAGTTCATACCAGCTTCTCTCATCTCAGTCAGTCCATCATATATCGTCATTATTGCCTTTCACTTGCACGACCGAACGGTGTGGATAATAATAATAGTGCACGTGCATTGGACTAAGCTAAAATCTGCAAGCATTCAGTTCAAGGGAGAAGACAAGGTAATATGGGCTCTTGGTTAAATCAACAATAATGCATATAAGAGCCACTCAACATTTTCATTATGGTCTTCACCTCTCGACCCCCAAAGGAAAGAAAAGCAATAAAACTATTTACATGGGAAAGCTCCCAACAAGCAAAAGAAGAACGAGAAATCTTTTTGGGTTTTTTTTAATTACTACTACAAGCATGGAAAGTAAGCTAACTAATTTTTTTGGTTTTTCTTAAGGTTTATCAAACACACAAGAAGAAAGCTAGAAAAAGAAAATAAACTAGCAGGGATAGTACAATGAAAAAGTATGAGCACCGACAACTAGAGTGAGTGTGTGAACATGAATGTAATGTCGGTGCGAAATACGTACTCCCCCAAGATTAGGCTTTTGGCCTAAGTTGGTCTATGCCCATGGATCGCGGCTACTCTCTCCGGTGTACTAAGGAGTGTCATCAGGGTACCACTGGCTGGTGATCTCCTCCGGATCCCACTGATAAAAGGATGGACGATAAGGGTCAAGTGGTGGTTCCGGCTCAGGCTCTTGAGCTGATGTCTGGCCCCGGTACGCATAAATGGCCTCCAGCAAGACGAGGTAAGGGCCTGTAGTTAAATCAAACAAAGAGGGCGCAGGCAAGATAATAGTCTCACTGTGTTTCTTATGGAATCTCAAATTATACTTAAGCATATTCTCATCATTTTTAACAATAAACTCATGTGCTACCATGCTCTTATAATCTAGAAAAGTAGGGGGCAACAGTTTTTCCTCTTTCTCAAAATGCCTAACAGGTATCCTGAAATGTTTAGCAAGGCGTGAAGCATAGATACCTCCAAAGATGGGGCCCTTTGTACGGTTCAGGCTTAATCGTTTAGCAATAATAGTGCCCATACTAACAGAGTTATCACAAAACAAAGCATGGAACAAAATAATAATATCAGGAGTAGAAAAAGGGTCAAATATGAGAAACATTAGTACCGGTTTGCATATGAGCCGGCACTAATGCGCCCATTAGTGCCGGTTCAAATGACTTGGCAGGAGGTGACCTTTAGTACCGGTTCTTTGGGAATCTTTAGTACCGGTTCGTGCCTCGAACCGGTACTAAAGATGCTGGTGCCCGGCCAGCACCTTTAGTACCGGTTCGTGGCACGAACCGGTACTAAAGAGGTTGTAGCAGGCGCTATTTTTAGTCCCACCTCGCCCCCTAACAAGAATTTGACCACCTTAAGTATGTTACTTCTCAAACTATCCCAAGCATTTGGTCTTCATTGAACTCTATGTGTAGGATCTGTGGCTGCAATAGGAGTCTTCGCCGGTTCTTAAATCAGTGGTAGATTCCTATTGACGATTTAGATTCTATACAAAAAGATCATTGATGATCAAATGTATTTTTTATATGTACTTTTGTGTAGCGGTAGCGCGTTTTGGCTGAAAGGCGGTACTGATCAATGTATTTTTTCTGCGCTCAGATGCACAATTTAAATATGTTATTTTTCAAACTATCACAAGCATTTGGTCTTCACTGAACTCTAT